>NW_015160331.1:134483-153067 GCF_001447785.1 Gekko japonicus
ATCATGCATGGGAAAGAGCAGGTAGAGAAAGAGGTACTTTTCTCCCTTTCTCACAATACAAGAACTCGTGGGCACTCCATGAAATTGCTGAGCGGTCGGGTTAGAACTAGATAAAAGGAAGTACTTCTTCACCCAAAGAGTGATTAACACATGGAATTCACTGCCACAGGAAGTGGTGGCGGCTACAAGCATGGACGGCTTCAAAAGGGAATTAGATAAGCATATGGAGCAGAGGTCCATCAGTGGCTATTAGCCACAAGGTATAGATAGGGGCTCTGGGGCAAGTGATGCTCTGTCCTCTTGGTGCTAGGGGGGTCAACAGTGGGAGGGCTTCTAATGTCCTGGCCCCACTGGTGGACCTCTTGATGGCACCTGGTATTTCTGGCCACTGTGTGACACAGAGTGTTGGACTGGATGGGCCTTTGGCCTGATCCAACATTAGCGTCTCTTGTGTTCTTATGTTCTTAACATCTGAAGCACGAAAGCCACTGAAATCGGTGCTGCCACAATTCCTTACCAATTTCATATAAAGCTCCATGTCTTTCTCTTTCAAAGTGGAGTAGACCTTCTCCATTTTGTAGGTGATGCCACACTGGGAGTCATCCAGGCTCTTGATGAAGTTGTCCCTGATCTCAGACATGAGGTTGGTGAAACAGAAGAAGGTGTCGGCCTCTGCGTGTTCTGTGCCGGAAACAAGAAAAGTGGTACCCTTTAACCTACAAGCAAAGACGTGGCTGACACGGCCTCTTCTGGACTTGACTCGCCTGGCCGTGCTAGTTCCATCCCACTACAACCTCCTTTCAGACTACTGCAATGTGTTCTAGGTGGGGCTGACCTTAATGAGAGTTTGGAAACTTCCTCCAGGGCAAAATGCAGCTGTTCGTTTCCAGATCGGGACAAACACCTCTGAACACATCATTTCCTATTCTAAAACTGTTTCATCGGTTGTTTGTTTCTGGGCTCAATTCAAGGTGCTGGTTATTACCTTTAAAAACCTTCGCAGCCTGGAACCTACATACCTGAAGGACTGGCTTCCCCTATACAATCTCACATGCTGCTTGACCTCCTCCAATCAGTTCCTGTTGCCTGTTCCAGCTGTTCTAGAGATGCAGGGCTCATTTCCTGCAGGAGTGCACAGGAGCAGAGCTCTGGCAGTAAGGAGCCCAGGGGGCGGGCCCATGCAACAAGCCCCGCCCCCTGCTCCCAGCAGCCCTCAGTTGGGCCATGAGGAGCAAGAAGCAGACAGGTAAGTTGCAGAGCCCCCCCCCCTTCAGGTACAAGCTCTCCCTCCTCTGTGTGGGCAGATCTGTGCGTGTGTGTGTCCCCCATAGCTAGCAATCCAAAAAAGTCCAGGGGCACCTTTAAGACCAAGTTTTATTCAGGTACAAGCTCTCCCTCCTCTGTGTGGGCAGATCTGTGCGTGTGTGTGTCCCCCATAGCTAGCAATCCAAAAAAGTCCAGGGGCACCTTTAAGACCAAGTTTTATTCAGGTACAAGCTCTCCCTCCTTTGTGAGGACAGATCTGCACATTCCCCCTCCCCCCAATAGCTAGGTATCCAAAACAGTCCCAGTGGAGCCTGAGCAGTGGGTGTTGCCTTCTGACACACTTCCGGTGATGTCAGGGGGTGTGGCATATGCAGATAAGTTATGCTAATGAGCTCCTGTACCTCTTTTTCTACAAAATGACCCCTGCAGAGATGCATTCATTGGGAGCCTTTGTGCTTTCTTATTCTTACATGCCCAAACTAATGCTGATTGCCACTTTGGGATCAGGAAGGAATTTTCCTCCAGGCCAGATTGGCCCCAGGGATCCTGGAGGTTTTCTGCCTTCCCCTGGGCATAGAACAGAGGTCACTGGGGGAGGGGGAAGGGAATTGTGAGTTTTGTGCATTGTGCAGGAGCTTGGACTAGGCGACCCTTGATGTCCCTTTCAGTTCTGTGTTTCTATGGGCTCGCTTGGCTGCAGCACTGATTCGGTGGCCCAACTGCCAGAGAAAGGGGGTGGGGGGGAGAGACAGCTTTTACCAGCATTCAGAAAGGTCTGAGAGACGGTTCTTTTCCCTAGTGCTTTTTACTGAAAGCGGTGGAGAGTTGTAGTTTATTGTTCTGCTGCTATGCAAATATTATACACTAGAAATAAGGCCCGTTGTGGAAATAAATACAACGGGATCTAGAAAGAGGCTCTGGGAGAGTGCTCTGGCTTTGGGCAAACAGTGTCAGTCTGCTTTTAAAACATGAACCTGGGACCTGCACACCACCAGAATACAGCAGGTTCCATATGCAACTGACATTTCAACTGCCTTGCGGGGGGGGGGGAGTTTGAGGTGTGGAATGGAGTGAAGTCCAATCAGCTTCCATATGCAAAAGACCAGGTTGTCGCAGCAGTTGTGGTGTGGGCGGGACCCGGGCTTTGCCTTCTGATTGGTGGCGATATATGCTGAGGAGCAGTGCCATCAGCCATACACTAAGGGAGTGCATTTTAGAATTAGAACTTTGGCACCCACTATTCAATTATATATAAGGAGAGATGGAATTACAATTTGTAGGCATAAGTATGTTCATCTGTGTTTTCCAGGCTGTTTTTAATTTTGCATTGCTTTAATCTTTATGCCCTGAAGGTGGGTATATTTCTTTCACCTCCAGCCTATTTGGAGGAAAGATAGATAAAGGTGTCTTAATAAATAACATTTTATGAATAAAAGGACACTGTCAGTTTTCATGTACAAGCGCCCCAACCAAAGAACGTGCCGAGCAGCTGGTCCTCTTACCTTTCCAGTCACTGTTGGAGTCGGTAGCGAAAGTGTAGTAAAGAGGCCCTACTATTTCATTCATCCCTTGGACATAGGCTATCCCTGGATTCAGCTTAGCGTAGATGAACAGGATTCGCTCCACCACTTCCCAGTGAGCCTCACAGCCATTGGGCAGAACTTCATACTCACTCAGCGAATGAGGGGCTGATGTTTTATGAGGTGAACTCACCTAGGAAAGCAAGGGGGGAGAGGAGAGGAGAGAAACTTTAAGCTGCAGTAAGTCTGCAAGATTTTAGGTTGTCTTTACACTGCTTTGTGCTTTCACGTAACAATAAACGTGTTAATTTTTTTAAAATGTTACAGGACTGTGTTGGTTACGCTAAGGGAAGCATGCCTATGCCTCTTAAAGAGACAGAGAACCATTTCTCAGTCTGGCATGTTTGACAGATGTAGCCTACAGAACCGTAACAGATGCGTTGTTGAGAAGGTACTTTCTGTGCGTTTGAGATAGCAAGGACACCAGTGTTCCCTCTAAGCTGAGTTAGTGTGAGCTAGCTCACACTAACTCAGCTTAGAGGGAACATTGAAGGAGACACATGCATGCCATTCCCCTGCTGCCCAAGAGGAAATAAAGCAGAGCACAGATTTCTCAAAGCAAACAATAAGCATCCCCTCCCCCCCCAGGCTGATTTCAGCATCTCCCATGCTTCTCATCTAAAAATAGACTGAACATTTACATTTCTGCTTTGCATTTCACTTAAACCCCGCCCCAACTTTGCTTTTCCACATAAAAAAAAGCACACCTCTCAGAAGACTCAGCTTCATATATATTTGCATACCCAAATTTGGACATAACTTTGCCTAGCATCCCTCCCCCCCAGAGGGGGCCTTTGCAGAGAAGTCTCTCAGCTCTGGGGTAATGAAGAGTAACTGTACAAGAAGGAAGTCAGCCACCCAGCACCGCCTTGCCAGTTTCCTAACAGAAATCTCTTTGCTCCTTCATCCACCTTACCACCGCAGGGGTGTCTGAAGCGACTTCTTACATTGGTGACGCCGCTCCGGTTTCGTGCCACTGTCTGTGACTTGAGTGTGGTCTGCTCCACTCGCTTGCGAAGGGTCTCAAACTCATTCTGGGGGTCCAGGATCAACAGGCAAGGGTATTCAGTCGGGCGCTGGAAGAATGCCATATCAGGGTATAGCCTCCTGGATAGGCAAGAGAACATTTTTTTAAAAAAAAAGAGTGGATGCTAGAGCTAGAGTGCTCAGTAAAAGGTAAAGGTAAAGGTTCCCTTGCTCGAAAGCCAGTCGAATCCGACTCTAGGGTTGCGGTGCTCATCTCCGTCTCAAAGCCAAAGAGCCAGCACTGTCCGAAGACGCTTCCGTGGTCATGTGGCCGGCATGACTAAACACCAAGGCGCACGGAACGCTGTTACCTTCCCACCAAAGTGGTCCCTATTTATCTACTTGCAATTTCTTGCTTTCGAACTGCTAGGTTGGCAGGAGCCGGAACGAGAGACGGGAGCTCACTCTGTCATGCGGCAACTCGGGTCTCGAACTGCTGAACTACCGACCTTCCACAGCCTGCAGTTCAGCGTCTTAACCACTTGAGCCACTGCAGCTCCTTAGAGTGCTCAGTAGAGCTGGCTAAACCAGACAAATTCTGACTGGGATCCGATATTCAGAAGCCCCACGTGTGTGGCAGGCAAGCCCCCCAGTGCCTCCCCAGTCTTGTTCGCGCACACCTGACATCCTTGTCTATCTGCAGCAGCACTTCGTTGTCCTTGAAGTAAGTGTTCCACCGGCTGTCTGGATTTGGGTTCAGCGGCTGCACGGGAGTATTTCAAACACAGGCAAAACACAGAAAAGATGGTCACATGAAGCTGCCTTGCGCTGAATCAGATCCTTGGTCCCCCAAAGTCGGTATTGCCCTGACAGCAAGAAAGCCTTCGACAGCTCAAAGCACATCACGCATCCCCACCACTCCCGGGAACGCTTCCATGAATGTGGATCTGTCACCAGCTCAATACCAATATTGTCGCAGCCCCTCAGGAGCTGTTCTGTTGGCCATGCAGGTGGGCAAGATGCTCCAAGCTGTATCCAGGTGGCAAGATACTCCCAGCTTCCGCTCTCATGACGTTAGCTCATTCCCCCCCCCCCTCACAAGACCCCACAGATTAGAGGGAACGTTGATCCCCACCACTCCCAGGAATGCTTCCATGAATGTGGATCTGTCACCGGCTCAATACCAATATTGTCGCAGCCCCTCAGGAGCTGCTCTGTTGGTCATGCAGGTGGGCAAGATGCTCCAAGCTGTATCCAGGTGGCAAGATACTCCCAGCTTCCGCTCTCATGACGTTAGCTCATTCCCCCCCCCCTTTTTACAACAGCCCTGTGAGATAGGTTAGGCAAAGACACAGTGGCTGACCCAAGGAAATCTGAACCCAGGTGAATCTGAGAAGGAATCTGAACCCAGCCTTTCCCCTCTTCATCATTCCCTTGGCTCTCTCTGTGGAAGAAATTTTTGACTATGTGAACCATCCCCAAAATGAGATGCCAAAAGGTGTTGTTGTATTTTTTTAAAAAGTATGATCCTACCCTAGTACTGGGCCCAACACACACCTGCTACAGTCCTTGCAGTACTCTCCAAAAGCAGGCAACAGTTAATGACAAACCAGTAACAAGGGAAGCAGAAATGCAGCCAATTAAAATTATTTCAGGGACCGGCTTTGTTGGAAAGACCTAGTTAAGGAATGGGAAGCAAAGGAAGAACAGGACTGGCAAACGAGAGATGGGGAGGCAGCCCTGGGAATAGGAGAAGGCACACGGGCAGGAGTGGGCCAATGGGGAGACACAGCTACACAAACAAAGACAACGGGGAGACACTGATTCTCTGCAGTGCAGAGTCCAGTTTCTGGAAGCACCTTCTGAAAGCAACGAGGAGCTACTGAAGCCCAGGCAACCTTCCCATGACACAAAGGCTCATGGAAGCCATAAGAAGGGGCAAGAGAGAAGACAGACAGGACTGCTCCATATCCTTATCAGCACCAGTTGAAGAGGAGGAGGAGAAGGAGAGGAGATTGGATTTATACCCCGCCCTTCACTTGGAGTCTCAGAGCGGCTTACAAACTCCTTTCCCTTCCCCTCCCCACAACAGACACCCTGTGAGGTGGGTGGGGCTGAGAGAACTCTGACACAAACTGCTCTTTTTCAAGGACAGCTGTGCCAGAGCTTGTGACTGACCCAAGGTCACATCAGCAGGTGCAAGTGGAGGAGGGGGGGATCAAACCCGGTTCTCCCAGATTAGAGTCCGCACACTTAACCACGACACCAAACTGGCTCTCAGTTTGAAGACATCTCAGTCAGCATGTGCTGGGCAAGGTTCCCGCCTGAGACCCTAGACGGCCATCTGGAGGAGACAGCAATGGTCTACATGGACAGGATGAAGAAGAAGAAGAAGAAGAAGAGATTGGATTTATACCCCGCCCTTCACTTGGAGTCTCAGAGCGGCTTACAAACTCCTTTCCCTTCCCCTCCCCACAACAGACACCCTGTGAGGTGGGTGGGGCTGAGAGAGCTCTTGACAGAAACTGCACTTTTCCAAGGACAGCTGTGCCAGAGCTTGTGACTGACCCAATGTCATATCAGCAGGTGC
This sequence comes from Gekko japonicus, assembly GCF_001447785.1. Classification (NCBI taxonomy): domain Eukaryota; kingdom Metazoa; phylum Chordata; class Lepidosauria; order Squamata; family Gekkonidae; genus Gekko; species Gekko japonicus. Next base: position 140,886 of record NW_015160331.1, read on the forward strand.
AAGTGGAGGAGTGGGGAATCAAACCTCGTTCTCCCGGATTAGAGTCCACACACTTAACCACTACACCAAACTGGCTCTTGTGACTGGATAAGGCAGCCACAGCTAAAACATTCTTCCAAATGAAACTAGAGGGCATTAAATAATTAGATTTCAGTCTGAGACGTATGCTTTGCACAAACATAACCATAGAAATAGCCATGTAGTCAATTCTGTACTGCTTTAACAATTCCCCAAGACAAAAAAATTAAATAAAATACAAACAACATTTGGTCCTCTAATCCCCTCCCAGAGTAAAGAGAAGACAAAGCATCCCATAGGCTCCCACAGACGGCCGTATCAGTATCACAGAACTGTACAGTTTAGCCCTAATGTTTACTACAGTTAATGGGGGCATAACTTACGTGGTCTTCTAAGGTTACATCTTCCCTGGAGACCCCAAGGTTGGCTTTGGCTATCCCAGGCTGTATAATCATTTCCTTCAAGAATTGGGCATACAAATCTCTTTAAAGAGAAAAATAGAAAGCAGAAGACATAAAGCAGATTTTAATCCGGTATCATCAGTTCTCTCCGTGTCATTATGCCAAGCACAAAACGGTTCAGTCTTGAGCACTAACTGAAATGGTTTACTACTGTAACATACTCAGTGCTGTTTAAATGGCAGAGACGCTCAATGAAGCAGTGTGCCATGTTGGAAGTGAGATGGCCAATGCACCAATATAAACTGGTGACTATTTTTCCAGACAAATTCCAAATTCTGGGTATCTTCTCTCTCTCTCTCTCTCTCTTTTTGGTTTATCAATACCTAAATTATTTGGGCCATACATGCTCAAACTGCCTCTTCCTTTCTGCCCTATTATATCACCTCTTTACAATGCTGCATCCTCTAAGTGAGAATGCAAAGAGAGGCCTTCTCATCACTTGTACAGTTATGGAGCACAGAGGCTGAAAGGCTGTGCCAAAGTGCAGTCCTAGTAGCACAGTGCACACCTCTCATCCAATGCTCCCTCTAAGCTGTGGAGTCTGTCGAGCAAAAATTCTACTTTGTGAGCTACTGGTAATAACGTTGTGAGCAAGCGATTCGGCTGCTGCATAAATTAGTTCGCTCTGGAGCCATCCTTCCTGAGCTAAGACAAAAGCCTGTGAGCTGGAGGCTAAAAACCTGTGAACTAGCTCACACTAACTCAGCTTAGAGGGAACACTGCAGTCTCATCTGGGATGGAATTTGGTGGCCGCAATTCCAAATGCCCGGAGCAACTGTATTGCCTTCGCTTTAGATCCGTCAGCTTAGAGGGAACACTGCATCTCATCTGGGTTGGAATTTGGTGGCCGCAATTCCAAAGGCCTGGAGCAACTATATTGCCTTCGCTTTAGATCCATTTATTTTGCACAAAGCCATTTACTCTCTTCTCTAGAAGCCACCTATGTTAATCCATCCACAATCACCCTAAATACTTAGCAGCATTAACTGACTTCCGTGTCCTTCCTAGAACTGCTTTAACTGCCAAAAGGCGGTCAGCAGCCACTCCAAAGCTCTTCATTAGCAGAAACACAAAACTGCCTGTACTACAGCTAAGACAGATTCCTCAGAGATAGCACATATGCAGCCTGGCCTTAGAAACAGGTATTAAGAACTACCCCTACAATATAACCGTTCGATTTAGACCCTGCCAATTACCACCCAGTCTCGAATCTTTTGTTTCTGGGCAAGGTAACTGAGAGAGCGGTGGTGAAAACAGCTACAGAGCTTCCTGGAGGACACTGAGGCCTTGGACCCATCCCAGTCTGGCTTCCGCCCATGGGACAGAGACAGTGGTGGCCACACTCACGGACAACCTTTGGAGACAGCGGGATCCGGGCAGATCTGACAGCAGCGGTCAACACAGTCGGCCATGACCTGTTGACCCACCGCCTGCCAACATAGGAGTTCTTGGGGTGTCCTTGAAGAGGCTGACTTCATTCCTCCATGGTCAGGGACAGAGGGTGGTGTTTGGAGAGAAGGTATCACCCCGATACCCCCTAGTGCGTGGGGTCCTTTCTTCAATGTTATTTAACATCGATATGCACCCCCTTGCCCAGCTGGCATGGGGTTTCGGGCTGGGTTGCCACCAGTCCAATCTCTTCTTCTTCTTCTTCTGCCCATGGGAAAGAGACAGTGGTGGCCACCTTCAAGGACAACCTTTGGAGACAGCGGGATCCAGGCAGATCTGACAGCAGCGGTCAACACAGTCAGCCATGACCTGTTGACCCACCGCCTGCCAACATAGGATTTCTTGGGGTGTCCTTGAAGAGGCTGACTTCATTCCTCCATGGTCAGGGAGAGAGGGTGGTGTTTGGAGAGAAGGTATCACCCCGATACCCCCTAGTGCGTGGGGTCCTTTCTTCAATGTTATTTAACATCGATATGCACCCCCTTGCCCAGCTGGCATGGGGTTTCGGGCTGGGTTGCCACCAGTACGCTGATGGCACCCAGCTGTATCTGTTGATGGATGGCCAACCGGCCAAGGGGCCAGAGGCCATAGCTGGGTGGTCGAAGCAGAGCCGGCGGAAATTGAATCCTTCAAAGACGGAGGTTCTGTGGCTTGGGGGGGGGGAGGTGCTACAGGATTGGGGTGTCAACCTTTGACGGTGTTCCTCTAACAATGGTACCAACTGCCAGGAGCCTGGGTGCGTTTCTGGACGCCTCCCTATCTATGGAACCACAGGTCACAAGTGTTGCCAGACTGGCGTTCCTCCAGCTGTGCCAGATCAGGCAACCGGCCCCCTTCCTGGCTCACCCTTAGCCACAGTCATCCATACAATGGTCGCCCCCAGACTAGACTACTGTAATAGACTCTACACAGGGCAGCCCTTGAGTCTGATCCAGAAATTACACCTTCTCCAGAACACAGCAGCACAGGTTCTTACTGGGGCCCCATCAACAGCACATATTCAACCAGTGCTTTGACAGCTGCGCTGGCTTCAAGTCAAGTACTGGATCAGGCTCAAGGTTTTGGTACTGACTTTCAAGGCCCTAAATGGTTTGGGACCAGTGTATGTAAGGGACCACCTCTCCCAGTATACCCCTTGAAGAGCATTACACTTCGGAGATAAGAACTTCCTGGTGGCCCCTGTCCTCGACCAGAGCCAGGGCTTTTTTGGCGCTGGCCTGGAGGAACTCTCTGCCCAATGACATCCATGTCCTGCGTGACCTAAAACAATTCAGCAGGGCCTGTAAGACACAGATGTTCCGCCAGGCCTGGCCTCCCCGTCGCCTCCCCCAAGGAGGATGCATAATGTCTAACGCCACCTAAGTTCTTTTATTACAGTTGGTTTACTGTTTTAAAATTTTAATCTGTATGTATGTATTTATTGTATTTATTAGAATTGTATTTATAAATTGTTGTTAACCACCCTGAGCCCCATTGGGGGAAAAAGAAGATGAGACTGGATTTATACCCCACCCTTCACTAACCAAGGGAATCTCAGAGCGGCTTACAAACTCCTTCCCCCCCCCCCCCAAACAGCAGACCCCCTGTGAGGTAGGTGGGGCTGAGAGAGCTCTGACAGAAACGGCTCTTTTTCAAGGACAGCTCTTAGTGGAACTACGGCTTGCCCAAGGTCATCCAGCAGGTGCAAGTGGAGGAATGAGGAATCAAAACCAGTTCTCCCAGATTAGAGTCTGGGCACTTAACCACTACACCAAACTGGTGGTATATAAATCGAATGAATGAATGAATGAAGTCCAGGGGCACCTGAGAGCCCAACGAGAGTTTCAGGATGTAAGCTTTTTGAGAGTCAAAACTCCCCTACTCAGACTTAGTACAACAGAAGCAGAGTTCTGTTCTACTCGTGTCTGACAAAAGGAGCGTTTCATTCTCAAAAGCTGACACCCTGAAACTCTCAGTTGGGCTCTCAGGCACCCCTGGACTTGAATCTAACTGCTCTACTGCAGACCAACACGGCTACCCTCTGAAACGACCAACAATATAAATTCATCTCGGAGGCGAGACGGGGTGCCATTAGACTGACGCATCCACATCACCTTTCTTCACAGAACTGGGAACTCAAAGCAGCCTGCCCAAGCCTATGAGCCAACAACTCGGGAGCAATGTTCCCTCTAAGCTGCGGAGTCTTGTGAGCAAAAATTCTACTTTGTGAGTGACTGGCATTAAAGTTGTGAGTGAGCAATTTGCCTGCTGCATAAATTAGCTTGCTCTGGAGCCATGTTTCCTGAGCTAAGACAAAAATGTGTGAGCCGGAGGCTAAAAAACTGTGAGCTAGCTCACACTAACTCAGCTTAGATGGAACAGTGAGTCGGGAGGTGGCGGATGCTCCTTCGCTGGACGTTTTCAAGCGGAGGCTGGACGACCACCTTTCGGGTATGTTGTAGGGCTCTCTTTCGGCTATGCTCCTGCAGAGTGCAGGGGGCTGGACTAGATGACCTGCAAGGTCCCTTCTAACACAACACAACCCAATACCAGTAAGAAACGAAAACCACCCACAAAGTTTGGCATGCTGACAGGCATTGAGTCCTCCAGCCTTCTCTCCTTTTTGGACAACGTTTTGGGCCAGATCCATCAGCCCCCAAAAGAGCACCTGCCAGTATGTTCAAAGGAGGGGCGAGCGATGCTCACTGTGGTGTGCAAACAACAGGCCGCTTTATTTTCAGATACACTGACCCTGTGGCAGACTTAGTGCTGTTCTTGCTGGCATGACGCAAGTCAGGCCCACAGGCCAAGAGCCCTTCTGCTCACCCCTTGGCTTTTTTCAGAAGTACCAGCACAATTTCCCCCACCTGATGCTTCCTCTCTGTCCTCCTCTACCATTTCCTCTCCAGTCCTGCGGCATCCTGTGCAGCTACAGCAAAGTTGCATTTAGGACTACAAGTTGTTCTTCCAAGAGCTTCTGCGGCCTAGTGCACTGCAGCTGGCTCAGGGTGGACTCCTACACTCAGGGAAAACATCTGGACTTCAAACTTGCATCGTCATGCAGTGCCCAATGTCACTCAAAAATGCTAAAAAATGACCTTTCCTTCTAACTACCTTTATGTGAACTTTTGTTTAAGGTTTCCTTATGCCACACCACCTGATTCTTTTAAAACATTGCTAAAATTAAGCCTGAAGTACACACAGTTATTTTCATTTCACTAACAGATTAAACATTAAAGAATCAACTAGAAAATCTAAAAGACGCCCTAAAAAAGAGTTTACCTGATACCGTGCTGCTCAACTTTGGAGGCTAAGGACAAAATTAACACTACGGTCGTGCCTGGATCAGGGAGCCAATGTGCTATCCTCATTGTCGGGCTCCAAGAAGAGAAGTTGGTGAGCTGTACACAAGAAGAGAATGGAGGCTAGAGAAAACATTAACTCACCTCTGTTTCTTCAGTAGGGAACTCCATAAGGCCCTCTCCACAGGTAGGTAGTTCAAGAGGATCTGTGCAGGGAGAACCACGCACATAAGGGCTACATTCAGCTGTCACAATAAATCTTGGATTGTACAACTTAGCTTACTGTAACAATTATGCATAACAAAGCATGATTTCTATGGAAACCCTAGTATTCCTGCTTCTTGCCTCTCTCCTGCCTTCCAGCAGGGAAGATCTTTGCTACACCTCTGCGTCTGTGGCCAACAAACTGCAGCTCATGATTGAGACATCACAGCAAACTGCAACCAGTAGAAACGGGTTAGCATTCCAGCTACAAACCCTAGCGTGAAACCCTGGTTTGGTGCCAACCAACAACCCCCACTTAGTTGGACTATCAACATTCAGATATCATGAAGTACCTCAACATTTGATCAGACCCCAGTTTATAAACCATGGCTTACTGGGAAATTTGAACGCAGTCACATTCTTCAGAAAAATGCTGAAGAGCAACAAATCATACAGCTACGTGAAAATTCTAGATATCCAAGCTGTATGCCATTCAGGAAAGGCACTCTTCTTATAGCCCCATCTATAAAGTGTCCCCCCCCCCGCCCCGGAGGATTACCTCAGAGCATCCTAAAGCATTTAGAAATAAAATTTTAAAAACCCCACCCCCATCACCAAGACTTCACCAAATACAAAGAGGGACAAAGCAAGGCCCCTACTAAGACCCACCTTCCAGCAGAGACAGCGCAGCCCACCTTCAAAAGGAATCCCTGCAATATAAAAGAAATGGCATCCATTAGGGACGGATATACCTTGGCTTTTCACACTACTGTGCTATTACTGTCATTACTAGTAGGGATGAAAAGTTTCAGTAGGTGGCAGTCCATTCAGAGGGAGGTTCTGACAATAATCTGTTGGTATGCTTAGCAACTGAAAAAAAATATACTTACCTCACAATTAAGTGGGGAGCAGAAGAAATGCAAAGCTCACGCAAGAGGGACTGTTGTTAACAGTAACACATTTCTATTCTGAATTCAGTTGCAGGGTACTGCAATTTAATGCAGATTTTTGCAAAGAACTGGGTGTCAGAATGGCTAAGAAAATGAATTGTCAGGTCCCTGTTTCAAACATGGACTGTTCCACGAATCCACAAGGTACCAATAGGGGACTGTCTACAAGTATACGTTCCTGCTCAGGAATTAAGATCACAGGGGAAAGCCCTCTTGACTGCCCCATAAATCAACGAAGCTCCTTTGATGGGTAGGCGGGAGGGGGCCTTTTCAGTGGTGGCCCACAACTGTGGAATGATTCCCCAGGGAGGTGTGCCTAGCCCCCCCACACACACACACTTTTAACCTTTAGGAGGCAGCTGAAGATTGTGTTATTTAGGACTGCATTTGATTAAGGAAGTCCTAAATAGTGACTTTAAATTTCAGTTCTATGTGACCAATTTCCCACTAGCTGCTGCTCCGTCCTCGCTCTTCCTTTCCCTTCAATTCTGTGTGTCAATTTCCCCCCAATTCTATGTGTCAATTTCCCACTACTTGCTGCGCATCCGCAGCTTTACCCGATTTCCCCTGCGTCCTCTCCATCCTGTTTTTTGAGGATCGAAAAGATGTGGGGGAAATCGGGTGAAGCTGCGGGGCAAAATGCGGCCGCACAACAAGCGGTGGGAAACTGACACAGAGAATCAGGGAAAGGAAGAGCGAGGACGGAGCAGCGGCTAGTGGGAAATCGGTGCGTATCTATGCACTTCATTTTACATGTTTTATCTATGCTGTAAGCCGACCTGAGCTCCAAAAGGAATAAAGGAGGCTAATAAATGCTTTATATAAATAGTCAATTAAGTGGCCTTAGGCAAACCGCAATCTGAGTCTCAACCCTTCCACCTGCAATATGCGGATAATACTATGCTGTTTTACGGGTTTGTGGTGGTGGTTGGATTTATACCCTGCCCTTCACTGTCCAAAGGAGTCTCAGAGCAGCTTACAATCTCCTTTCCCCTCCCCTCCCCACAACAGACACCCGGTGAGGTAGGTGGGGCTGAGAGAGCTCTGGCAGAAACTGTTCTTTTTCAAGAACAGCTCTTGTCAGAACTCTGGCTTGCCCGAGGTCATCCAGCCAGGTGCAAGTGGAGGAGTGGGGAATCGAACCCGGTTCTCCCAGATTAGAGTCCGTGTACTCCACCACGACACCAAACTGGCTCTCTTAACAGAAGAGAGACACTGGACTGGACCCAGCCTGAGGTGTATGAAGTGCTCTGACATCTGGAAGGTAAAGGTTACAGTTATGATCAAAACAGAGGGTACCCTAAGCTCCTTGGTAGAAGGGAAAACTGAAAATATTATAAATTGCTTATTATAAGAGAAGGTTTGAGCCAGAGAGCATCATTATTAATAATAATTTATATACACGTGTTGCGTTTTTAAGGGATTTAAGGCAGTATACATAGATGTCTCCCTTTTTTATTGTCATAGAAACTTTTTAAGGTAGCTTATGCTGAAAGTGATTGGCCTCAGGGCAGCCAGTCGGCTTCATGGATGAACGGGGCTGTAAAACAACTGGTCTGAGTCCAGCAGTCTAGTCATGTCGCCACACTGGCTTGCTCTTAGATACGAACTCAGTAGGAGAAGGAACATGCCCACTTCTACAAAGAGCACGGAAAAGCAGAGATCAGATTTGGTGCAAGGGCTTAAGTCCGTAAAAAGTTTGTAAGTTAAATATTTATAGAATTAGTAACTCAGTGATAGCAAGGACAGCCTTTGAAGGATTTTGGCACCTTGCACAGATTATTTCAAGATTCCCTGTTAACTCTCTGCTAAGTGTGTGTTGGGGGAGGAGAAGGTTTTATTATAAGAGAAGGTTTTTATTATTAATAATAATAATTTATATACACGTGTTGTGTTTTTAAGGGATTTAAGGCAGTATACATAGATGTCTCCCTTTTTTTATTTTCATAGAAACTTTTTAAGGTAGCTTATGCTGAAAGTGATTGGCCTCAGGGCAGCCAGTCGGCTACATGGATGAATGGGGCTGTAAAACAACTGGTCTGAGTCCAGCAGTCTAGTCATGTCGCCACACTGGCTTGCTCTTAGATACGAACTCAGTAGGAGAAGGAACATGCCCACTTCTACAAAGAGCACGGAAAAGCAGAGATCAGATTTGGTGCAAGGGCTTAAGTCCGTAAAAAGTTTGTAAGTTAAATATTTATAGAATTAGTAACTCAGTGATAGCAAGGACAGCCTTTGAAGGATTTTGGCACCTTGCACAGATTATTTCAAGATTCCCTGTTAACTCTCTGCTAAGTGTGTGTTGGGGGAGGGGGGGTAAGTATAACAGTTGTTAATGAGGTCAATATCTAAACATTTACGACTTGCAGCAGTTTTTAGAACAAGGTGACCAAAGTATTTAGCTAGTTTATAATTCTCTTCTCAAAATACATTATATTCACAATGTAATTAGGCAAAGGCTTTGAGAAAAGACTGGTATTTTATCTTTTAAAAGTAAATGGTGGCTCATGAGGAGGAAGAAAAAATAGTATGGGGACAGAGATCAATCCCTGGCTGCTGACGTGACGGCCAAATACATATCCAGTATGACTTAAAAAAAAAAAAAAGCTTGCCAAACCAAGCTATTTCATAACAAGAACTGGAAAACAGTTTGGTTTATTCCAAACCCAGCTTGTACCACAATGAATGGTCCAAGCAACAACAGGCCCAGTGTTCCCTCTAAGCTGAGTTAGTGTGAGCTAGCTCACAGTTTTTTAGCCTCTGGCTCACACATTTTTGTCTTCACTCAGGGAGGAGGATACAGATTTTTAGCCTCCGGCTCACAGATTTTTGCCTTCGCTCAGGAAAGATGGCTCCAGAGCAAACTAATTGATGCAGTTGCCAAATCGCTCGCTCAGAACTCTAATGCCAGTAGCTCACAAAGTAGAATTTTTGCTCACAAGACTCCACAGCTTAGAGAGAGAGCACTGGTCAGACCCCTGCATTTCACCTGGTGAATCTTTCCCACTCATCTGGTTTGGTAACGGCAACAACAATAAGGGCCTGTCTCCCTGGCATCTGCTGTGGAACGCTGCTACACTGATATTCCAGGTGCATCTTTTCAATGCATGCCAGGCACCTTGTTCATTTATACATTTAATCTATACCAGCCTGTCTTTCTTCTGAATGGGGATCCAAAGCCGCTTACATTGTTCTCCTCTTTTCCATTTTATCCTCACAAAAACCCTGAGAGGTAGGTTAGGCTGAGTCATAAGAACATAAGAGATGCCAATGTTGGATCAGGCCAAAGGCCCATCCAGTCCAACACTCTGTATCACACAGTGGCCAGAAATACCAGTGCCACCAGGAGGTCCACTAGTGGGGCCAGGACATTAGAAGCCCTCCCACTGTTGACCCCCCCAAGCACCAAGATGACAGAGCATCACTTGCCCCGGAGCCCCTATCTATACCTTGTGGCTAATAGCCACCGATGAGCCTCTGCTCCATATCCTTATCTAATTCCCCTTTGAAGCCGTCCATGCTTGTAGCCGCCACCACTTCCTGTGGCAGTGAATTCCAAGTGAATTCCAGATGAGTTGTTGACTAGCCCAAGGTTACATAGCAAGGCCGCAAGGCAGATGTGGTGGGGATCTGAACCTGCCTCTCCTGGATCCTAGCTAGGGTTGCCATTCCCCCGCCAGGGGCGGGGAGTTTGCCCACTTTCAGGGCCCCCGATCCACCAGCCCGGATCTGGCCGGTGGGGGGAACCCCATCCCCAAAGTGCCACATTCGCACCAACTTGTCCGGCACAATGACATCACCCAGAGGTGACATCGTCATGCAGGGCACGTTGCAGGGTGGACGCTTTATTTTACAAGAATAAAAACCCTCTATGGTTATCATACAGTTTTTCCTCGAATGATGACGTCACTTCTGGGTAATGTCACCGCGGTGCGTGCGCTTTGCACGTGCGCCAAAGCACTCCCAAAGAGAGGGACCCCCCCCCCCCACCGGCAGCCAGGTAAGACCTGGCAACCCTAACCCATTAACCACTATATTAGAAAGAAGTAGAAAAGAGGAAGAGCACCTTAAAGACTAATAAAATTTGTGGCAGGGGAGGAGCTTTTGTGAGGCACTGCTCACTTCTTCAGATACTTTAAGAAAGTAGTTTCTTAGTACCTGGTAGCCAAATCCATGTTACAGCAGGAACTAGGGGAGGAGGAAGTTCCCCTTCCCTGCCACCACCGCCCCTGCTGTAGCAGCGGGCTGCTGAAGCCCACCCAACAGGTGGGAGAGCAGAAGTGGGAAGTTCCGCAGACTGGGTTGCAACAGAGTGTCAGACCCCACAGCAGGCAATGAAGTACACACTTGCAGGAAGGTTTTACTTTATTGAAGCCATGAAGTACTTAGAACAGATTCTCTGTTCAGAATAACGAAACGTGCGTTGCAAGGTATGATAAAGCAGGTTCAAAATATCCTTAGCCAATAATTGCGGTTCCCGCGCGCTCCCCAATACTCAGTTCGCGCCCAAACCCCTGAGAAGCAACAGTTCCTAAAAGATAAACAATTCTACTATTCCCACGCTGTTGCTCATTATAATGAAAGCAAAGCAATCTGTACTCTTCCACCTGTGACCTTGGCAAGATAGCATTACATCAAAGCGAGACTAGTGTTCATAGAAAGGAATGCATACGGAAGGGGAAGATGTTTGCATGAGAGGCTATGACCGTATGCGCATGACAGGCCAAGCATATGGAGCAGGGGGGGTTAACAGACATGCTATGTACATAGGAAAGAACCATTGGCAGCTTGCTGACACAGAGCTGGAGGGAGCCCCTCTTCGGTCAGAGGGCTCCCACTGGAGTGAAAACAAGCACGGAAAGGTATGTTGCACAACAAGAACCAGCAGTATTTCAGTAGAATCTGCCTGTGTCTTTACAGGGTCCACTCCTTATTCAAGAGGTCTACAAAACTCACCCCTCCCTTTTCTATAAGAGAGCACGTTTCAGAAATGTATTAAGTGATTCGTTTTCTAGCTTTCTTCAGGGAACAGCCTCTGCATGTGCTTGTCTGACATGAAACGCCTGCATGCTGGCCTTAGAATTCTCCGCATGCAGGAACAGGCCATGGCCTATGGGATCTTATTCTCATATGAACTCAGCCAAGCACACACGCACATGTCTGGGGGAGGGAAGAAGACCCACAGTATTGTATGTTGCATATTTGGAGGAGGGAGGGAGGTCACAAATGCGGCCAGGCTGGTGCCCTTCCATCTACGCCAAGTGAGGCAACTAGCCCCTTTCCTGTTGCGCCCTGACCTAGCCACACTAATCCATGCAACAGTCACCTCCAGGCTAGACTACTGTAACTCGATCTACACTGGCCTGCCCTTGAGACTGACCCGGAAATTCCAACTGGGCCAGAATGCGGTGGCATGACTCCTGACGGGAACATCATGGATGGCACATGTTCCACCTGTGCTGCGCCAGCTGCGCTGGCTTCCAGTGGAGTACCAAGACAGGTTCAAGGTTTGGGTGCTGACCTTTAAGGCCGTGAGCAGCCAGGGACCCGCGTATCTCCGGGACCACCTCCTCTGGTATGTCCCCCAAAGAGCGTTACGCTCTGCTGAGAATAATCTGCTGGTGATCCCTGGCCCCAGTGGTATCTGGCTGTCCTTGACCAGAGACAGGGCTTCTTCGGCCCTGGCTCCAACCTGGTGAAACTCTCTGCCAAATAACATCGGAGCCCCGCGGGATTTAATGTAATTCTGCAGGGCCTGCAAGGCAGAGATGTTTTGCCAGGCTTTTGGCGGAGGACAGCGACGGGCTCTAACATGACTG
>NW_015160332.1:0-32052 GCF_001447785.1 Gekko japonicus
CCGGGCCTCATGTTTGACACCCCTGGCCTTACCCCTTTAATCTGCTGTGGTTTTCATATCCTTACTGACATGCATTGGGAACAGTCTGTGTTAACAGAAAATACAACAAGTCATACAGTGTCAAGTCAAGACACCTGCCTTTGGCTGCCACACCTGCGGGAACAGAATGCATCCCTTCACGCTCCAGCTCATCAGAAGCTTCTGAAATGTGCTCATCTTAACAGAACCACGAGAGACTCTGGTTGCTGCAGCTTCATCGTCAGGCAGTCGCTCGGTCCGCCGTGCGGAATGTCTTGTGCCCATTGCGCAAAGTGTGGTTGATTAGGTGCCGAGGAGGGGTGTGGATGACAGCCCGTGGTGAAATATCTCCAGTACCTGGCATTACATCTTATGGCGCTCCTGGCCTGGCCCGACAAAGTAAAATTTATGTCAGATCCACCCCTCGCAACAAATGAGTTTGGCACCTCATGAGCCCTAGAGGCTTTCTATTTGGTACAGCCGTTTCCACCTGTTCCTTCTTGCCCTTGTAAGCACACAGAGATCTCACTGGAGCTTGGCAAACCCCATCATCTAGTTAGCCCATTCGTGGCCCTTTTGTTAAGGCAGGGTAAGGACTGGCATCATCAGCGGAAAAGCGGCTGATTTCCATCCCATCCAAGGCTTCCCCAGGAGCAAGGGACGTGACGAAACCGCCCACGTTGGTGAATAGTTTTCTTGTACACACAGGTTGGATCCAGTCTTGCTAAAACCGCTTTCCGGCAATCTTCTCCGTCCACGTGTCATGCAAGCGAAATCGAAGTCAGTCTTGCTGTTCCCTTGCTTTGGCTGGATTCTCAGGTGTTTAACGGAACGCGCCTCTGACCCTCGGTAGAGAGGGGAAGCGGCCGGCAAGGCGGGGGGAGCACAAAATGCAGAGTGGCGAAGATACAGCCACTAACTCCTTCAATGCATATATAGGAACCAAGGAATCACAACTTGACCGATTCCGCAAAAGCAGTTGTTCCGCCCTTGGTCTCCCGTTTTCCCCGGTTGTACTGCTCAATTTCCCACTATTTGCTGCGCGGCCACATTTTGAACCCCCCCCCCCGATTTTCCCGAGCATTTCCCTGGGCATGTAAGAAAGGGTCACAAGAACTAAGCCCTGAGGCAACCCTCCCTGCCCTCCCTCTCAGGATCTGCCTCAGCTCACAGAATCAGCATGGCTGTGTCAGATGGCCATCTAGCCTCTGCTTGAAAACCTCCCAAGAAGGAGAGCCCACCACCTCCCAAGGAAGCCTGTTCCACTGAGGAACAGCTCTGACTGTCAGGAAGTTCTTCCTGATGTTTAGGCGAAAACTCTACTGATTTAATTGGTTCTGATCCGACCTTCTAGAGCAACAGAAAACAACTCCGCACCACCCTCTACATGACGGCCCTTCAAGGACTTGAAGATAGTTATCAAAATCAAACCATTTCCAGCTCTCCCTGAGGTTGCCAGCTCTGGGTTGGGAAATACCTGGAGATTTTGGGGGTGGAGCCTGAAGAGGGTGGGGTTTGGAGAGGGGAAGGACTTAAGCTATCTTTTGGCTCTGCTCCTGCAGAGGGCAGGGGGTTGGACTAGATGACCTGCGAGGTCCCTTCCAACTCTAACATTCTGTGATTCTATGATTAAATGGGGTATATAATGCCACAGAGTCCACCTTCCACAGTGGTCCTTTTCTCCAGGGGAACAGATCTCTCGCCTGAAGATCAGAGATCTCCGGCCACTATCTGAAGACACGTACAAAGCACACGCACAAAAAAACCCGCTGGCGAAAGATTAAAATGTATAAAAATAATATTTTATGCCGAGTTCAGTAATACAGTCATATAACTATATAAAGCCAAGGTGTTCTTGCAAGAAACAACAGTAATACAGGAAAAACAGAAAAATAAAGTCCCCAAAATTTCAGTGTGTCGCACTCCTGTTGTATTGTAATTCCGTAGTCCAACTTGGCATACATTCATCATACAGCGGACTCATATAGTTCCTGGGAAATCCAAACAATCTTGAAATCCATAAGCCAGAGAGACGCAAGCTGCTGCATTTAGCTCTTTTTCAAAGCCAATAGGCTACAGTGGAACCCAATCTCAGGAGAAGCACATATGGAAGCCAGGGTGCTGAGGTCCGTAGTCTAGAGATCAGAGGGAATTCTGGAAGAATTCCAGTCCCTATCTGAAGGTTAACAACCCTAAATCTACAACAGCTAACCCATCATTTCTGCAAATTCTTGAATCAACCATTTAAAAAGCCCTGCCACCCAGATAACAGAGGTCACATTTTAGTTAATCGGAATTTCTGAATAGCTCCCAACTAGATACTGTGGTCGTCTTACAGTAAGGAAAGCGTTTGGGGCTTATTTGCACCTTTGCAGATATTAGTTTGTTCCATTCCAAATAGTATACTCGCTAAAGAGTATTTCATATAATTTCAGATAAGCCAGCTCTCTAAAACATGTTCATTTCTCACAACTAATCTTTTAAATTTATGATATCTCATTAAATAGGAATTTGATCACAGGTTCTTTTTGACCGGGGATTATTTCGAATGTCTTACTCCTGCAGATTTAGTTAGAACATCAGTTTTGGTTGGGTTTTGGTTTCCTTCTTGTGCGGATCAAACCGGAGAGTACTGTTTCTCGGTTTCCTTGTCTTAAACTCTTCCTGTTAAAATACACATGTTACTTTACATCATTTCGGTATATAAAAAAAGAGAAAACGGGTATCCTACAACTGAGCTCCCAACTACATGGATCAGTTACCCTGGGGAAAATGGGAGTGTTGACGGTTGGATGCAATGTTATACCATAGAGTCTAGGAGAAATGGACATCCTAGAGTGACATCACTTCCCCACGGAGCTTCTTCCTGTCCCCAAAATTCCATTCTCTCCGAGCACCACTTCCAAATCTCCATGAAGTAAGAGAGGGAAACATCTTTCTTTTCATGCTGTGGTCCAGGTTGGGAGCAGTCCACCAGAAGGCGACGGCCCTGCCATTGAAGCCTTCCCTGTCCATTACCAGGAAGTCCCCCTAAGAGAGTCACCCCATTGGTGTTCTGATGTTCCCCAGGCCAGAAAGAAGTTTCCTTTCTTCCCGCGATTCACATCAGTTAGCATCGAGTCAGGAAGTCCCCTCAGGATGAAAAGGCTCTCGGGCCGCGCACGGCTTGTCTCTTTCAAGAGAGGGAAACATCTTTCTTTTCAAAGTGTCTCGACTTAGCTTTCATTTCCTGTGCGCAGAGCAGCTTTGTCTCTGGTACAATAATTAAGCTGTCGACCTTCCTTAGGGGGTCAGTCTGAGCTTCCTCCGAGAGAAAGAGCGTTTGAAAAAACGGTCAAGAAGGGCCTTTTTGGACTGCGGAGAACGGAGGTTGTCATTGTTGCTGGATATATCCCCTTAGGAAGGCAAAGCTGAATCAGGGTCATCAGGCAAGGCAGAGTCTCTTCTGTCGCAGATAAAAATCTTCATTCCTTTTACAGGCTGTCTTCTCTTCTTTCAAAGAAGGGACGGGTTAGTTGGCTGCCCGGGAGATTGCTGTTTTTGCTCCTGCAATTTGATCGCGGAAAGGCATAGACAGCGTGCATTTGTTTCATCCCTGGAATCGAAGCCTACCTTTGTATACTAGAATCTCAGTCTTATCACATTGCTTATTAGATGTCTTGTACCACTAATTGCATTGATTTACCCTGTGGAGTCTGCCTGGACTCTCAGCGAGAAAGGCAGACGATAAATCAATAACCCTGGGATTGAGAATTAGGTGGTCATCTGTGCTAGCCGCAGTTTTTACACAAATTAATGGCACAGGTTTAATTCCCTCTGGTTGGAAGCTAAGTATTATTGTCCCCATACCTAAGAAAGGGGACAAAACAGATCCACAGAACTACAGACCAATAAGTCTGCTAGATATAGCAGCAAAGGTATATAGTAAATACCTGTTGTTTAAAATGGAGGATTGGGATTGAGAATTGGGCTTTTGAGACATAAGGGAGGGGCCGTGGCTCAGTGGCAGAGCCTCTGTCTTGCATGCTGGAGGTCCCAGGTCCAATCCTCGACATCTCCAGTTAAAAGGAACAGGCAGTAGGTGATGGGAAAGATCTCCGCCTGAGACCCTGGAGAGCTGTAAAGAGGGGCTGTGGCTCAGTGGCAGAGCCTCTGTCTTGCATGCTGGAGGTCCCAGGTCCAATCCTCGACATCTCCAGTTAAAAGGAACAGGCAGTAGGTGATGGGAAAGATCTCCGCCTGAGACCCTGGAGAGCTGTAAAGAGGGGCTGTGGCTCAGTGGCAGAGCCTCTGCTTGGCATGCAGAAGGTCCCAGGTTCAATCCCCGGCAGCATCTCCAGTTGAAATGACCAGGCAGGAGGTGATGGGAAAAGACCTCCGCCTGAGACCCTGGAGAGCTGTAAAGAGGGGCCATGGCTGGCTCAGTGGCAGAGCCTCTGCTTGGCATGCTAAAAGGTCCCAGGTTCAGTCCCCGGCATCTCCAGTTAAAAGGATCTGGTAAGAGGTGATGGGAAAGACCTCTGCCTGAGACCCTGGAGAGCAGCTCCCGGTCTGAGTAGACAATACTGACTTTGATGGACCGAAGTCTGATTCAGTAGAAGGCGAGTTCATGTGTTCATGTGTTCACACTCCAAAGCATAAAACCCTTCCATAAAGGTGTTGGTGGTGCAAAACCTTAAAACATTGTTTGATAGGTACTGCTAACAGGACGTTAACTTGGGTTGCCAACTCCTGCTTGGGAAATGCCTGGAGATTTGGGGTTGGAGCCTGGGGAGGGTGGGGTTTGGAGAGGGGGGTCAGCAGGATATGATGCCTGCCACAGATCCCCCCCCCCAAAAAAAGAAAGCATTTCCGTTTCCTCCACGGGGAATTAAGTCTCTGTCCACTGGAGATCAGTTGTAAGTCTGGGAGAAGTTCAGGCCACCGTCTAAGTCCCTGATTGGGCAGTGGATCCACATGGGAATCCACTGCCCAGATCTGTCCCTCTTTCTTCTCTCCCGGGGAGGCAGGAGGTGAAGAAGAATTTGACCAGTTGGGGTCTCTCTCGGGTGCAGACGTTTTATGGCTACCAAAGCCCCGGTGAATTGGTGCACGGTGGCTTTAGATTCCGTTTCCCATCTTTATTCAGAATCAGGCCAACACGAAGAATTTCCTTCAGGACGTGTAGCCCAGGCCAAGCCCCGCCCCTTCCAGTTGGGAGCCATTTTCTGTTAGTAAGAGAGGAAATCCGGGAGAACAGATTCAAAGGTGCGTGCCTCACAATGCAACCTTCTTGCTGTAGCAACTTATCTCCGTGTGAAAAATATTGTCCTTTTAGCCTTTTCTTTGGCTCTGAGAGGTTAAAGAAGAGAAGAGGAGACTGGATTTATACCCCGCCCTTCACTACCCGAAGGAGTCTCAGAGCGGCTTACAATCTCCTTAGGTCTTTGTTACCAGAACTTCTGGAGAACGTTAGCTCCTGAAAGTCTTTTTTCTGTGTTAAATACTGGGTTCAAGACGCATTGCAGTGAACAGCTCTACTTTATTAAGTTATTTCAGGAACAAGACTGGAAACCTCAGGACAATAGTCCTGTTTAAATAGCATGCGATTGCCACACCCAAACACACCCAACTCAAAATGATAGGCTATTTACATAACATTAGTTCCTCATTGGTAACCTCTAGAGTCCTGGTGGGCTATTGTTCTTGAGCTCCAAGCTCAGCCAGTCTCTGGTAGATAGTCCTGGAATGTTCCAGACCTAACACATAACACCTGGTACCAGCAAGCCTTTATGTGGTTTGAGCTGATTGTTGCTAGTTAGTTACTCAGTGTTCAGGAAACACCTTCCACTTCGACATGTGACCAAATGTTAGTTTGCTATATGTTAGTTTGCAACATAGAAAAATGAGTTATTGAGTTAGGGCTTCAGTGAGTTCTGGATCAAACAGACTTATGGGTTTCTTTGGCCCCGGTCACACGGGAGGAACTGCCCCGCGGAACCGACGGATTGAGGGTGGATTAAACCAGCACGATCAGATGCCAATATCTGGCAAGCGTTGCATACCCGCGCCCAACCCGTCCCTTCCGGCCAAAGATGTGGAGTTTAAAAAAAACCTGCAAAACAGTACTACCTACTGGAAAATCCGCGGCACAGGCGGCCGTGTGATTGCCAGCGTGCCCGTCTCCCGCAGCATGCGAGGCCCCCTGCCGAACTGCACAGGCACACACATGCGCAACTGACTCACCTCGCTCTCCTGTCCGTGGCTTCCCCCTCACATCTGATCACGCTGGGGAGCATATGCACGGCAGCTCGGGGGAACTGTCTGATCCCGCTGCCGCGCTTCTCTTTTGCTGCGGCTCTAAAAAGCTGCAGTTCCACCCCGGCTTTTCCTGCGGTGTGACCGGGGCCCTTGTCTCACGGGCTCACGATTCCCAGTTCCGGGTTGGGAAATTTCTGGAGATTTTGAGTGTGGAGCTTGGTGACCATTTCATTCAAAATACATCTCTCCAAACCTGATCTCCTTGGGCTCAATGGGGTGGACAGTGGAGCAACCACGTCGCAAAGGTCTGAACAAAATAAAAATGCACCAAAGCACGATTCTGGTTTGACCCTGGCATTTTGTCATATAAGAACGTAAGAGAAGCCAGTGTTGGATCACTGTGTTGGATGAAATTTCTGGAGATTTTGAGTGTGGAGCCTGGTGACCAGTTCATTCAAAATACATCTCTCCCACCTGATCTCCTTGGGCTCAATGGGGCGGACAGTGAAGCAACCACGTGGCAAAGGTCTGAACAAAATAAAAATGCACCAAGGCACGATTCTGGTTTGACCCTGGCATTTTGTCATATAAGAACATAAGAGACGCCAGTGTTGGATCAGGCCAAAGGCCCATCCAGTCCAACACTCTGGGTCACACAGTGGCCAAAAATGCCATCAGGAGGTCCACCAGTGGGGCCAGGAAACTAGAAGCCCTCCTGCTGTTGCCGCCCCACAAGTACCAAGAACACATAGCATCACTTGCCCCAGACTGAGAGTTCCTGTCTATACCTTGTGGCTAATAGCCCCTGATGGACCTCTGCTCCATATATTTATCCAGTTCCCTCTTGAAGCCATCCATGCTTGTAGCCGCCACCACTTCCTGTGGCAGTGAATTCCACGTGTTAATCCCTCTTTGGGTGAAGAAGGACTTCCTTTTATCTGTTCTAACCCGACCACTCAGCAATTTCATGGAGTGCCCACGACTTCTTGTCTTGTGAGAAAGGGAGAAAAGGACTTCTTTCGCTACCTGCTCTATCCCACACATCATCTTGTAAACCTCGATCATGTCACCCCTCAGCCATAATTTCTCCAAACTAAAGAGCCCCGAGCGCCTTAACCTTTCTTCACAGGGAAAGTGTCCCAACCCTTTGATCATTCTAGTTGCCCTTTTCCGCACTTTTCCCCCAATGCTATAACATCCTTTTTGAGGCATGGTGAATTTGCTGGAGTGAATTTGCAGTTGAGCTGGCAGGAGGAAGAAAAACCAGCTAGAAGGAAACCACTTTACAAACCCTCCGTGGTGCTTTCGCACACACTAAAGAATGTGCTTTCGGTCCACTTTCAATGCACTTTGAAACTGTGTTTTACTGTGTGAACGGCAAGATCCACTTGCAAGCCATTGCCGGTCGATCGAAATGGCATTATTTAACACGTGTGAAAGAAAGACAGTGGTCGAATCTGCATTTGTCTTCCCCACTGGTGTCCCAACCTTCCTACTCCATCTTCTAAAAAACTGTCTACATTTGCTTTCGTTTTCGCACTTCAACTGTGCTAGTATAATTTTGCCCATCTGCATGTTTATCGCCCTCTCGTGGCGGCTCCATTGTCATTGCACCGCTGCACCGCTTTAAAATGAATCTTCTCTGAACAACGTTCAAACAAGCATCGAGAAAGACGGCGTCACAGCAGCACGAAACTGATTTAAAAATGCAAGTGCAGATTCGACCAGTGTCTTCAAGCAAGAGATTAACTTCCGCTCTTGTAAAAATCTCTCTCTCTCTCTCTGGCTCCCCGGTGGTAAAAAGGATAGATTCGGATGGATTCCAACAACAACCATAGATTCCATCCCCTAGTGTTGTTGTTGGTCTCCTCCTGGCATATATATAGATTCCCCTCACTCTGGTGTATTAAATTAGTTTTGGGGTGGAAGTACTACCTAGTGATCCTAATAGGGAAGGACCCGCCATTTAGATTCCATCACAGAAAGCAGTCAATCCCCCCCCCCCATGCCAAGCACCCAGCTCCGCCGTCAACAATCCTGCCTGTTTGCTGTGGTGGTTAAGAGCGACAGACTCTAATCTGGAGAACCGGGTTTGATTCCCCATTCTTCCTCCATATGAAGCCAGCTGGGTGACCTTGGGTCAGTCACAAGTTCTCTCAGAGCTGTTCTCTCAAGGGCAGTTCTCTCTCAGAGCTCTCTCAGCCCCACCCACCTCACAGGGTGTCTGTCTGTTGTGGGGAGAGGAAGGGAAGGAGATGGTAAGTCGCTCTGAGACTCCAAGTGAAGGGCGGGGTATAAATCCAATCTCTTCCTCCTCCTCCTCCTCCTCTTCTTCTTCTGTTCTGACCATCTCTTTGAGGAAAGACCCACCTTCTTCTACCAAGAGCTGCACTGTGCTTTGAAAGCCATCAGTGATTGGAGATGTCATCCTCCAGAAACAGTAATAGAATCGTAGAATCATAGAGTCGGAAGGGATCTCCAAGGTCATCTAGTCCAACCCCCTGCACTCTGCAGGAAATTCACAAATGCCTCCCACACACACACACACTCACACCCAGTGACCCCTGCTCCATGCCCACCCCGTATGAGGCAGCCTTTGGACCCATCGGAACCAGTACCTGACCCTCTGGTTCCCGTGGACCCAAAACGTGGAGGAACGATCTGGTCGTTTGAACGCTCTAAGTAGGGAAACGTGAGTGGTTTCCGTCTGCGTGTTTGGCCTGTAGTGGCATTGCTATCGGGGAGGGAATTCTACCCCTTTCCTCTGCTCCCAGGAGCACCCTCGGTTCGCGCTCCGATCCTATCGAGTGGGTGGACACCGAGGCACGACTGCGAAGAGGACCTTGCTAGGGAACCCCTGTTGCACAAGCACGACATACACGCAGGAACATATAACCCCCCTGTCTCTTTAAAACCATCCCCAATTTCCGCGCACAGCCAGACGGCTGCGCCCTTAACGCCCCTCCTCCCCCGCGAGTTAGAGGAACTACTCACTCCCAAAGGTGTGACGGGAGGCCCCGGCATCCCGTCATCTCCTGAAGTTCCTCACCCTGGTTTTGTGGGTAATCCAGGAAGGAAAGGAAAAACTCGCTGAGCTCTTCCTTTCCTAAAACTCACTTCCCCCGAAACCCCCTCCTAGAGAAAGGCGACTTAGAGGGAAATCTCGCACGGGTACAGCCCAGCAGCGTTCTGTGGACTGCCCGCCCCAAGGAGCCGAGTCGCCCAGGGGAAACCTCAAAATAACTGGCACAGTTGGGGTCCGCCAGGGAATACGGGACTGATCACCCCGGAATTCCAACACACCACCAAATTGTTGGACTTGGTGTCCAGGTTCTGGCTAATCCCAGAAGGAAGACGTTCTTCCCTCTCCAAAAAGCTAGCGAATACAGGCTGCCCAGGGTTGAAATACCCTCGGTAAGGCCGTGACCTAAGGACGGAAGGTGCCCAAGGTCTAAACGGGTGGTGTGGCTAAACCTGGAGGGGTGACAGAGAGCGCTTCCTAGCCAAAGGTAATGGCTAGTCCTCCCTTTTTCTGGGAAGCGTTCCGAGGTCGCGTCGGCCAGAGAGAGTCACATTGTCCTTGGTTCTTGGATAAGCCTCGGGGAAGAGTGGAGCTCTTAACCCGGAAAATCCTCACAGGTAGAGGAAGCCCTCCCTGCTCGCTCCTGCGAGAGCGCGCGCCTGCGAGTGTGCGCAACCCCAAAGATTGCTTTGAGCATGGATGCTCAATATGCACACAGTGTGCTGGAATTTGTTTCCTGGTGGAATCCGACCACCATTTGGCAGCGAGTGTTGTGGCAGACCCTCACCGCTGTGCTATTCTTTGGACTAGGATGGATGTCATCCTGGCGATGCTGGGAAAGACTGAAAATTGGATGGATGGAACAGTTAGATGTAGCCCAAAATCACATTGAGGCTCTGTCCGCACAACTGGCTAGGAAGGAACACCAGTTGGATGCTGTCGGAGATCGAGTTGTGGCTCTCGATGCCCAACTACAGGACAAGGACAAACAACTAGACACCCTCAGAGAACATGCGGAAACTCTGGACGCCAAGCTGACCAAAAAGGAGAAACAGCTGAACGCCACCAGAGACCGTATTGAGTCTCTGGACGCTCAGCTGAGTGAGAAGGTCAAGCAACTAGACTTAGAAAAGACAGGACACGAGTCCGAAGTCTGGATCCTTAGGGAAGAACAAACTGCCCACATGGGTTTTTGAACTCACGCACCGCCCATCCGCTGTAGGTAGAGTTGGTTTGGGCTCCCAGAACCGGTTCCGGTCCGGTTCGGGTAACAGATTCACTACACCAAACATTCGAAAACCAAAATTTGAAATCAAAAGCGAGGACTGAATGTGAGGGGGCCAGCCGCACCTCCCTGGAGAGGTTGTTCCACAATCGGGGGGGGCTGCCACTGAAAAGGCCCTCTCTCATGTTGCCCACCAGCCGAGCTTCTTTGATTGACAGGACCATCGGGAGGGCCTCTCCCTGTGATCTTAGTAGTAAGATGTATGATGCAGCTACCTTGGTGAAACTAAGTAGGTCTGGATCATGTCAATGATTAGATATAGGATTGGGCAGGAACGCACAGGAACGGAGTTCCGGCTGGCTCCCAAGTTGGCCACGCCCAGCAGGAACTCATTAGCATAATAGGCCACACCCTGTGGCAGGAACTCATTAGGATTGGCTACATTAGGGGTGTGTGGCCTAACATGCAAAGGAGTCCCGGCTACAAAAAAAGGCCCTGGGTTTTGACAACAAACAAGGTCAACAGAATAAGAAGCAAAAGGTGGGTGTGGCTGGATGACCACACTTCTGGCAACATGGGGGTGCGGCCTAATGTGCTAATGAGCTGTGCTGTCAGGGGTGTGGCCCAATAGGCTAATGAGTTCCTGCTGTTGGGTGTGGCCTATTATGCTAATGAGTTCTGCTGGGCTTTTTCTACAAAAAGAGCCCCGAGGATTACCAACCTCCAAGTGGGACCTGGAGATCTGGAATTACAACCAATATTCAGATGACAGGGATCAGTCAGTACCCCGGACAAAATGGCTGTTTTAGAGGTGGAGTCTGGCATTATACCCCGCTGAGTTTCCACATCTGACTCCAAGTAATAGCTTAGGGTCCAATCATATGAGGGACATGTGGAAGTCAAAGTACACATAATAGTCTATTGCCAAACAAACGCCATAGTGGCAGAGCTTGTGTCCCCTGGATAAAATGGCTGCTTTGGAGGGTGGACTCTATGACACAACGCCCTACTGAGGTCCCTCAATTGCATGAACTTTCCGGGCTCCACCCCCCCAACCCTCCAGGAATTTTCCAACCTGATGTTGGCCACCGTACAAGAAGCCCCTCTCCTCACTCCAGTCCAGAGAAACAAAGGCCACCTAAGTTTCCACAGCTGTTGAGGAGAGACAACCCTGTATGCTCAGAGGAACTCTGGGAATTGAAAAGATTATCTCTCTATATATATATTAATTCTTTTTTGGTAGTGGCACTCTCCTGAACATTCCACACGCTCCCAAATCAGTTGGCTCCCTGATCTGTCACTCAGAAGCTGTCCCTATCCACTGGCTGCGTTGCCTGAATCTCGCCTCTAATATTCTAAACAGTTTACTGTTCCTCTCCCCCCAATAGCCAGTCGGAACACAGAGGGCAATTGCATATGCGGCCTCATTAGCCTTTGCCTCTAACATTCTAAACAGTTTGTTGTTGCTGTTGGGAGTCATTGAATGTGTCCTGAGGTAAAATATGTATCCATATTTTCCCTTAAACTATCACTGGAGTTGCCAAAATACATATCCCAATCTTCCCTTAAATGGTCACTGGAGTTGCCAATCTCCCTGTGGGGCCTGGAGATCTCCCAGAAATCACCGTGTTCCCAGCCACAGCACATCATTTCCCCTACAGAAAATTTCCCAGCTATTACAATGGCTGCTTTGGGCAGTGGACTCTATGGCATTATACCCTGCTGAAGTCCCTCCGCACCCCAAACCCTGCCCTCCCCAGGCTCTACCCCTCAAATCTACAGGTCTGGCCCTCCCTTTAGTATTGCCAGCCTCCAGGCAGCACCTGGAGATCTCCAAGATCAGTTCTCCTGGAGAAAATGGCTGCTTCGGGCAATGGACTCTATGGCATTATACCCTGTTGAGGTCCCTCCGCACCCCAAACCCTGCCCTCCCCGGGCTCTACCCCTCAAATCTACAGGTATTTCCCAACCCAGAGTTGGCAACCCTGTAACTGGCTATGGAACTGCTTTCCAGACCCTTGGAACCCAGAAGATATGGCATAGGAGGAGGTGCTTTTCTACCTTAGCTGCCACTGCATAGCCCCAAATCAACACAAGTCAGGGGC
Source organism: Gekko japonicus (assembly GCF_001447785.1). Taxonomy (NCBI): domain Eukaryota; kingdom Metazoa; phylum Chordata; class Lepidosauria; order Squamata; family Gekkonidae; genus Gekko; species Gekko japonicus. The sequence continues at coordinate 12,611 of NW_015160332.1, forward strand.
GGAGGGAACCATACCTGTTGCCATGAGGCTGTCCTCCCATACGACCCACTTGGGGCAGCAAAATGACTCGAGACAGCCCTGCCTTATAGCTAAGCAGGCCTTACTCCTAGTTACTACATATTTAAGATTAACAGTTATATTGTTTTATAGGCTTGTGTCTGGGCTGGTACATGGCTCTTTGGGCAGATGGGAAACGTGTCTCCCTGTCAACCACGGACGGAATAAAACGGGTTTAATGAGTTGCCGCCAACATGAAGTCATTTTAAGCACCAGTTCTGTTCTTTCAACGGTTAGACCTTGAAAACCTGTTTTCTTCCAGTTTTGCGGGTTACCAAAGCAACACCAGTAGGGAGAGATTTCTTCCCCAGTGAACCTGGCCTGCCTGGTCAGTCGGTTGGGAGCCCAGTCAAGGTTGAACGGTCAACTGAGAGTTGGGCCAGTGTCCAGCAGGCAGGAGACTCAATATTATAGCTTATTAAATAATAAATGGTGCTACAACTGGGAGAAAGAGTCCGGAGCGGAGCCCAGATTAACGGTCAGGGAGATTTTCTCTCTCTTTCTACCGATTGGGAGGCTGTGGGGAGGAGGCAGACACACTAGTGCCATTGGCACAGATGGAAGGCCAGAGAGATTTGGCGGGCCCAAAGGGGACGAAATCCAAAATGGCTCACCCTCCGGTAGTAAAAACCAGTTACATCATGTTTGACATTTCCAGAGGGTAGCTGTGCTAAGAATAGAAGTATAGTTCCACTGTGTTTCGTCCCAGCTGACGGAAAGGACTGGGTGGGTCTCCGTTTGGTCCTAGCCCGGTCTGCCTCTTTGGAGTGTTCTCCGCAGGTGGCTTGTTCATTCAAAATACATCTCTCCCACGTGATCTCCTTGGGCTCAAGGGGATGGACAGTGAAACAACCACGTCGCAAAGGTCTGAACAAAATAAAAATGCACCAAGACACGATTCTGGTTTGACCCCGGCATTTTGTCATATAAGAACATAAGAGAAGCCAGTGTTGGATCAGGCCAATGGCCCAGCCAGTCCAACACTCTGTGTCACACAGTGGCCAAAAATACCAGGTGCCACCAGGAGGTCCAGCAGTGGAGCCAGGATGCTAGGAACCCTCATACTGTGCCCTCCCACAAGCACCAAGAATACAGAGCATCCCTTGCCCCAGACTGAGAATTCCTATCTATCCCCTTGTGGTTAATAGCCACCGATGGACCTCTGCTCCATATGTTTATCCAATTCTCTCTTGAAATTGTCCATGTTTGTAGCCGCCACCACTTCCTGTGGCAGTGAATTCCATGTGAAGAAGGACTTCCTTTTATCTGTTCTAACCCGACCGCTCAGCAATTTCATGAAGTGCCTGCGAGTTCTTGTATTGTGAGAAAGGGAGAAAAGTACCTCTTTCTCCACCTGCTCTATCCCATGCATAATCTTGTAAACCTCAATCATGTCACCCCTCAGCCATTGTTTCTCCAAGCTAAAGAGCCCCAAGCGCTTTAACCTTTCTTCATAGGGAAAGTGTTCCAACCCTCTTATAATTTAGTTGCCCTTATCTTCTATAATATCCTTTTTGAGGTCTGGTGACCAGAACTGTACACAGTACTCCAAATGAGGTTGCACCATCGATTTATACAGGGGCATTACAATACTGGCTGATTTGTTTTCAGTTCCCTTCCTTATAATCCGCAACATAGTGTTGGCCTTCTTTATTGCTGTCGCACTCTCTCTCGACATTTTCAGTGAGTTGTCTACTACGACTCCAAGATCTCTCTCTTGGTCATGTGCCTCTCTGCACATAGGAGGAGGAGGAGGAGCACCGACAGATCGCCTGGTCCCTGCAGCCCCTGGCATTCAGGGGGAGACGAGTCCCGAACATTTTTGCCAACAAGCCCATTCGGCTGTTGACTTCTGACTCCCCACCTGCTATTCGAGAGGGTGCCCTTCCTCCAGAAGCATCATTGGAGGGGGGGGCGTGTTCTGACCTGCACCCCCAAAAGTTGGCCACCCTATGGCAGGCATGGCACAGGAGTGGGACATTTTGTGAGCCTCAGAGAGGGCTGAAGACGTGCCCTATCAGATAACTGACATTTTGTGAATGGGTCTGGGGTCATTTCTTGCGGGAGCGCACAGGAGTGGAGCTCCGGCAGTAAGGAGCCCAGGGCAGCCACATGCCACAAGCCCCACCCCCTGCTCCCAGCAGCCCTCAGTCAGAGCAAGAAGCAGCCAGGTAAGCTGCAGAGCCCCCCCCCCAGCCCACCTTCAGGTACAAGATCTCCCTCCTCTGCGAGGGGCAGATGTGCACGTTTCCCCCCCCCCACACTCCATAGCTAGCAATCCAAAACAGTCCAGTGGAGCCTGAGCCTTCTGACACACTCCCGGTGATGTCAGGGGGTGGGGCATATGCAAATAAGTTATGCTAATGAGCTCCGGCACCTCTTTTTCTAATAAATGACCCCTGAATGGGTTGCATCATCCTTGTGGTGCTCTGACCCTCTGGACACCACGGGACGTGACATCTTTAGAGGCTGCAGTCACGTGTAACTACGAACGCCACAGTTTGTGGTGGCAAGAAGTCCGCTCTAATCTCTTCTGAGGCCTTCCAGTTGAGGACTTCTGCTTTCCTGACAAGCAGAACTTGCTTCAATGACTCACCAAAGCTCCTCCCCTGCCACAGATTGTGTTCGTCTTTCAGGTGCTCCTGGACTCTGGCTCTTTTCTCCTGCTACAGACAGACTGACACGGCCGCCCATCTTGATCTATCTGAAGAAGGGAGAAGTGACTCACGAGAGCTCCTCCCCTGCCACACACTGTGTTAATCCTTAAAATGCTCCTGGACTCTGGCTCTTTTCTGCTGCTACAGACAGACTGACACGGCCGCCCATCTTGATCTATCTGAAGAAGTGGGCAGTGACTCAGGAAAGCTCCTCCCCTGCCACCAATTGTGTTAGTCTTTCAGGCGCCCCTGGACTCTTGCTCTTTTCTGCTGCTACGGACAGACTAACAGGGCCGCCCATCCTGGTCTATCTGAAGAAGTGGGCAGGGACTCACGAGAGCTCATATACCCTGCCACAGATTGTGTTAGTCTTTCAGGTGCTCCTGGACTCTTGCTCTTTTCTGCTGCTACAGACAGACTAATACAGCTACCTGCAGTTAGGGATTAGTTGGGTTTGGGAACAGTGGGCCGTCCATGAGAGAACAAGCCATAGTTTGTTGGGGATAGGGAAGAGGTCAGCTTCCAAGCTTCCTGGGAAGGGAGGGGACGCCCGTGAGCCCAAGCGTCTCTGCGGCTCGTTCCTGTAATGAAAAAAACATGGTGTGTTTGCTAAGGCGGAGCATAGCCAGAGACTCTTTCCAGCTTTTTCCAGGAATCGCAGGGCTAAGACAGGTAGCCAGCTTGCTCTTTCAAAGCCCTTGTCAGCCGCCAGCCACATGTTCAGGTCCTGGGCCGCTCCGACGGCTCCTCACACGACCCAAACGGACCCCTTTAATGAGGCACTCGTGCCTCGCCAGGCCTGAGACTCGGGGGCCTGCTTCTCTGAACTGTTCTTGCCTTTTCGGCAGGCTTCTGCAGCATTGCTCTCGTGTCACACTTTAGAAGAAGAGATTGGATTTCTACCCCATGGCCCTTCACGACCCAAAGGCGACTCAGAGTGGCTTACACCTTTCCCTTCCCCTCCCCACAACAGACACCCTGTGAGGTAGGTGGGGCTGAGACTCACTGGTTTTCACCACCCTGAACAACTTTGTATCATCCGCAAATTTAGCCACTTCACTGCTTACTCCCATCTCCAAATCATTAATGAACAAGTTAAAAAGCAGTGGACCAAGTACTGATCCCTGCGGTACCCCACTGCTTACCACCCTCCACTGAGAAAATTGCCCACCTACACTCACTCTCTGTTTTCTATGAACTAGCCAGTTTTTGATCCATAAAAGGACTTGTCCTTCTATCCCATGATTTTTGAGCTTACTTAGGAGCCTTTGATGAGGAACTTTATCAAAAGCTTTCTGGAAGTCAAGGTAAATAATATCTATTGGATCCCCCTTGTCCACATGTTTGTTCACCCCCTCAAAGAACACTAACAGGTTAGTGAGACAAGATCTTCCCTTACCACTACGCCAAACTGAGTCTCTCATTCTTTAGCAACTGACAAATAGCCCAGATGGGCGGAGGGGGCCCCTTAAGCTCTCTATAAAAGTGGTCCCCAAACGTGGTGCCGGCCGAAACCTTTCCTGGTGTCCGTCGAGTGTTTGTGGAAAGTGGGTGGGACCAGATGGGGCTTTTGACCAGTAGGGCGTCCGATTGGCTGAGGGGATTTTTAAATTTTATTTTGCTTTGGGGGCAGCTGCTACCGCGGCACAAGGATCGCCACTGAGGCACCAAAGGTAAGCCCTGTGTACGCAAGGGGGAGAAAAACCCTTTAAAATACCATGCTCATTTAAAAAGGCGTCCTGTGGAACAAAACGTCTGCCTGGAAAGAGTTACTGTTAGAATGGTTTTTCACATGTCCACCACATATGGTAAAACGAGCCTTCTACTTTTTTACATTTCCAACATTTACTTGACATATTTGTATTCATATTTGCAGTCTTTTTTGGAGTCATATACCATCTATACATCATCTTATAACAGTTCTCTTTTAAATTATTACATGTCACACCACCATCTAACTACCCCAGGCCCTAGAGATTCCAGGCTCGCCACTACCAGGGCCAGGGCCTTCTCTGTGGCGGCTCCTACCTGTTGGAATGAGCTCCCAGAGGAGATCAGGGCCTTGCAGGACCTGATACAGTTCTGCGGGGCCTGAAAGATGGAGCTCTTCCACCAGGCTTTCAACTAGGAGACGCCTACCACTACCACCAGCTATTACTGTCATCAACATCATGGTAATAGGTTGGCCCTTCATGAGATCGAGCCACAGTGTCATGGAAGGCTGAAGTACTGCTAAATCGGGACCCTAGTATCACATCTTATTGCACGCCACCCCAAATTGACTGAAGAATGACCATCATTGCAAGCACTTTATTGTATTTAAGGTACTACTGTTATTTTTGTTTTTAAATGTTTTATGCCAATTTTGGCACATGGTGCCGTCAATTGTGAGCCGCCCTGAGCCCATTCGTGGGGAGGGCGGGATATAAATCAAATAAATAAATAAATTTATTGTAGCACCGTTTTTAATATGCTATGTAACATTGTTTTATTGTCTTATATTTTTAACTTTAATTGTTAGCCACCCTGAGACACTATGTGTAGGGTGGGATACAAGTAGCAAAATAAATAAATAAATAAATAAATAAATAAATAAATAAATAAATAAATGAAAATATAGCCACACAGGCTAAATTCCTTGTTTTATTCACACAGAATAGACTCAGACTCTCATAGTCACACAGTCTATGCTGTTTGTTTTATTCACACAGAATAGACTCAAACTCCCATAGTCACACAGACTATGCTCTCTCCCCAAACTTCACACACAGAATCACCTTATAGACATCTCTCCTCCCACACTCTCAGTCATCAGCCAATCACATCACACTTGTCTCCCTCTATCACTCTCCTTACATTACAGTCAAACTAAACATTTAAAGAAACACAGACACCAAAAATGGAATCATTACAGATGATTTTGATTCTCTTCACGGGAACGAAGTCTGTGTCCTGGTCTCCCCCCCCCCCCGCTACCATGAGGAGAAGACCATCGCCCCCCCCCCCCATTGTAAGCATTCTTTTGGAATCTGTCTCACTGATGAAGCTTGTAAGCTTGCTTGCGTAGATTTAGGGAGCTGAGTGCATGTTTCCTTCTAGCCTTGTCCCTTGCTGAAATCCCCAAGGGATTATGGGCCGGCAGGAAAAACCATCAGGGACAATTGCTGATAACGCTGCTTTGTAAATCTCTGTGAAATATCTTCTTAAGAAACGAAACTGGTGGCAGTTACTTAAGGCATTTTAAATGTGGGCTGTGGGTACTCGTGGCTGGGGAGAAAACGCTAAGGCACGCAATGCATAATGAATCTGTGGGTCGACAAAGGCCGCATACAGTGAAACTGTGGAATTAGAAGTGTATTTTGCGATCAAAAGGTCTAAGATCACACACATGTCTGCAGTTGAATATCCCTCTCAAAAACCAGCCTGTTCACCTGCCAGGCATCCCCCTTTCTCGATCCAATCCTTGAGTTTCCATTGAAGATGTTTTGCATACAAGTTGCTTATAATACTTAGTAAGCTAATTGTTAAGTGATGGGGTCATCTTTGTTGGCCTTTTTGTAAATAGGAATGGAGTGTAGGAGATGGCTAAACAATAACTAGTATATAGACGGATCTCCCCCATTTTGTTATTTATGGGAATTATGACTCTGTAGTTTAACACTGGAATTTATTTTATGATAGTGAAACTTTCTAGTGTATTGTATTGTTTTACACATTTTATCTGTCTTTTTGTACCGTACTTGCTGATCTTGGGCCGTGATAAATTTATTTGTTTATAAACTTGTGGATTGTGCAACGCAGTGCCCACTGAATGTAGCGATGGCCACTAGGACGGATGACTTCAGAAGAACATGAGGCAAATTCATGACGGAAAATATCTTCATGGATTTGCCTACTGGCCATTGGCCACAATGGCAAAATGGAACCTCCACGTTCCGAGGTGGTATACCTCTGAATCTCAATTGCTGGGGGGGGGGTTTTCCAAAAGGATAGCTTTATAACTCTGTTTGCGGGCCTTTCGGATCACCAGTTTGGCCACCATAGGATACAGGATGCTAGGCCACATGGGAAGTCGTGTGGTGTAGTGACCACAGAGCTAGTCTAGGATCTGGGAGATCCGGGTTCGAATTGCCACTGGAAACTTGTTGGGTCACTTTGGGCCAGTTACATCCTCTCAACCTGTCCTACCTCACAGGGCTGTCCTAAGGACCAAATGGATAAGAGAACAGTGTAAGCAGAGAGAAGGTGGCATGGCATCACCTAGTCCAGTGATGGCGAACCTTTTAGAGACCGAGTGCCCAAACTGCGACCCAAAACCCACTTATTTATCGCAAAGTGCCAACACGGCAATTTAACCTGAATACTGAGGTTTTACTTTAGAAAAAACAACTCATGCATTAACTTAAGATGACCCAAACAAAGTAAGGGAAGCAATCCCAAATGCTTTCATTTACTCAAAATTATTTGGCAGAGAATGCGACACTTTAATGATGGTCTGGGCCTGGCTGGGGCGATGGCACGTGTGCCCACAGAGAGGGCTCTGAGTGCCACCTCTGGCACCCGTGCCATAGGTTCGCCACCACTGACCTAGTCACTTCAGATCTCGGAAGTTAAGCACGGTTGGTATTTGGAAGGGAGACCTCCGAAGGAAGGCCACGGCAAACCACCTCTGCTTCTCACTTGCCTTAAAAGCCCCTTGCTGGGGTCGCCATCAGTCAGCTGTGACGTGACCGCACTTTTACACACATGCACAATTCGACAGCACCGCCCCTCCATTCCATTCTCTTATGAAAACAGAGCAAAGGCCTTTTATAGAGCCTCTTCCCTAGTTACAGCGGTGACGTGTGAAACTGAACCCTGGGAAAACTGATGTCAGCTATGCGTTTTGTCATTTTTTTAATGACCTTGCCAGTTGTTAACAGGGGACAGGTGATGGTCACCGGCCTGCATCATTTGTGTGACATCGAATACATGCACGACATGCCGCAATTGCACTGGTGTTCCCCAGGCCCCTCTACAAGTGGCAGCCACGTACTTGGGACAGAGAGACACCAAATGAGGTATGCTTGCTTTGATGCAGGCTGCAGTCCTGCATCGCGAATACCATCTAATCGAGTCCTCCGAGACGATGGCATAGCTGAGACATCTCTGGTCTCCATCAGCATCAAAGACGAGGAGCAAAAATTGAATAGATAATGCTCTTCTTGGTCGAAACCAGAGACTTTTCGACGGGCTTAACATCTGTTTTGGAGTAGACACAAACGTTCCGTTTTACGGGGCTGTTCTTCAGGCCAAACAGGAGAGATAACACTGGTCCTACACAAGATTAGGCTGCGGTTTTAAGAAGGTTTTAAGAAGAGGACACTGAGCGGCTATTGACAATGGGTTACGAGAACGTCTTAAAAATTCCTTCTGGGATAAGATCAAGGGCTGTCTACAGAGCTCAGTGGCCTGTCTCCAACAGGGGCAAGCGGGATGTCTCCGGGAAAAGGGGGCATGATGCAAACGGACCAGATCTGTGGTTTATCCCCATCACAGAGGTATATTAACTTCTGGACATAGGAATTCCATATTTAGCTGTCCTGGCTAACAGCCAATAGGAGACCTATCTCCGTGCGATTGGCTAAACCATTTATCATAGCCCCGTATCCTAGCAGAACACAGTTTGAGTCCAGTGGCACCTTTAAACCCAACGAAGTTTTACTCTAAGCTTTGGCACGCACATTTTGTCAGGCACACTGAAAGAGAACTCGCCAACCATTGCATATAGGTAGATGGTACGGAGGGCGTTGCCAGGAAGGACTAATCAGAGTCAAGATGCGTAAGTAACTGAGCAGTAAATATTTATCGTGGTGGCCGGTGACTTCTGCTTCTGTGGGTCTGAAGAACTGCGTGAGCACACGAAAGCTGATACCCAGAATAAAACTCTGCTGGTCTTAACGGTGCCCCTGGACTCCACCTTTGCTCCGCGGATTCAGACCAACACAGCCACCCATCTGAATCATGGAATCATAGAATCACAGAATGGGAAGGGTCCACAGAGGTCATCTAGTCCAACCCCTTCTGCTCAATGCAGGATCAGCCCAGAGCATCCCTGACAAGGGTTTGTCCAGCCGCTGCTTGAAGACCGCCAGGGAGGGGGAGCTCACCACCTCCCGAGGCAGCTGATTCCACTGTGGCACAACTCTGACTGTCAAAACGTTTTTCCTAAGATCCAGCCGGTACCTTCCCGCCCTTAATTTAAACCCATTCTTGCGAGTCCTCTCCTCTGCTGCCAACGGGACCAGCTCTAAGGGACAGCCCTTCAGATACTTCAAGAGAGCCATCCTGCCCCCCCCCCTCAACCTCCTCTTCGCCAGACTGAACATTCCCAGGTCCCTCAGCCTTTCCTCGCAGGGCTTGGTCTCCAGACCCCTGATCATCCTCATCGCTCTCCTCTGCACCCACCCCATTCTGTCCACATCCTTTTGGAAGTGAGGCCTCCAGAACTGCACACGGGACTCCAGGTGCGGCCTGACCAATGCAGTGTACAGCGGGACTATGACATCTTGCGATTTGGATGAATGTATCCCAACAGATGTTGCAGCATGCTATGGCAATAAATTCAACGTGCTAAACACTTCAGTGTTTACATGAATGAAATCAGGTGAAGTGGGAAAGAAAGGACTTGAAAAGGAGTGATAAATATTCTGTAGGATGCAGTGGCATAAATCCGCTTGTCTGAATGATTTGGGGGACATCCAGATCACATGAACCCGAAGTGACCCACGCCTTGGCTGAGATGCAAAACAGAAACAGCGATATTTTTAGAAGGTCCTTGGTATATGAAAGCTTGCAGAAGAGAAGAAGAAAGAGAGAATGGATTTACACTCCACCCTTCACTCGGAGTCTCAGAGCAGCTTACAAACTCCTTTTCCTTCCTCTCCCCACAACAGACACCCTGGGAGGTAGGCGGGGCTGAGAGAGCTCTGACAAGAAACTGTCCTTGAGAGAACAGCTCTGAGAGAACTATGGCTTGCCCAAGGTCATCCAGCAGGTGCAAGTGGAGGAGTGGGGAATCAAACCCGGTTCTCCCAGATTAGAGTCCACGCACTTAACCACGACACCGAACTGGCTCTCAGTGGATGCCCGCTAAAAAATTCCATGCAGTCCTCAACTGTGTGTGTGTACACCTCACCTACACCAAAGGAAAGATGCTGCACAGATTGTCTGGTTTCCAGAAAGGATGGAAAAAGAATTCACCTGCCATGCTAGGGTCAGAGGGCCCACCACCACCACCGAGAGGCAATTTTTTGAATCATTCTGAGAATGGCAGAAGTGTTCGGGTTGTGAGTTTCAAGGCAAGAGACGTTCAGAAGAAGAAGAAGAGTTTGGATTTATACCCCGCCCTTCACTACCCAAAGGAGTCTCAGAGCGGCTTACAAACTCCTTTCCCTTCCCCTCCCCACAACAGACACCCTGTGCGGTAGGTGGGGCTGAGAGAGCTCTGACAGAAACGGCTCTTTTTCAAGGACAGCTCTTATCAGAATTATGGCTTGCCCAAGGTCATCCAGCCAGGTGCAAGTGGAGGAGTGGGGAATCAAACCCGGTTCTCTTCCAGATTAGAGTCCACGCACGTAACCAGCACACCAAACTGGCTCAGGGGTGGTTTGCCACTGCCTGCCTCTGCATAGCGACCCTGGACTTCCTTGGTGGTCTCCCTCCCAAGTACTAACCGGGGCCGACCCTGCTTAGCTGCTGAGATCTGACAAGATCGGGCTAGCCTGGGCCATCCAGGTCAGCGTGGAAACAGTGGGTGTTGGTAGGAAGTGTCATCAAGTTGTAGGCTGACCCCATAGGGTTTTGAAGGCAAGAGACGTTCAGGGGTGGTTTGCCCTTGCCTGCCTCTGCGTAGCCACCCTGGACTCCCTCGGTGGCCTCCCATCCAAGTACGAACCGGGGCCGACCCTGCTGAGCTTCTGAGATCTGACGAGACTGGGTGACCCTGGGCAGGTCTGTTGGGGGAAACAGTCAAAAATACTTAAATACTCAGAGTTTGCAATGGATCTTTGCTTCACTAGAGAGGAGACATTTCTTTCTGTGTAAAAAGCTTTATTTCTAAGGGTAAAAGGTACATAGGAACAAGGGTCATTTCGTAGAAAAAGAGGTGCAGGGGGCTCATTAGCATGACTCATTTGCATAGGCCACACCCCCTGACATCACCGGAAGTGTGTCAGAAGGCAACACCCACCGCTCAGGCTCCACTGGACTCTTTTGGATTGCTAGCTATTGGGGGGGGGGACGTGCAGATCTGTCCTCGCAGAGGAGGGAGAACTTGTACCTGAATAGAACTTGGTCTTAAAGGTGCCACTGGACTGTTTTGGATTGCTAGCTACTGGGGGGGGTGGGCGGGGCTTGTTCCTTGTGCCCGCCCCCTGGGCTCTTTACTGCCAGAGCTCAGCTCCTGCAGGAAATGACTCCTGCACAGGAAACCTACAAAACAACAAACATATCTAGAGCTACATTGTCACATCTTATTTCTATAAAGCATGGTCACACAACAAGTCAATAATGGAGAATCCTCCTTCTTCTTGACCCCTAGAAGGAAATCACCTGAATACATTAACCAATCGATACCATTTGCTTTTGTGGGCTTTGCTGACATTGGCTGTCTGCCCGGTTTCCCTTCCATAAGAACATAAGAGATGCCAATGTTGGATCAGGCCAGTGGCCCATCCAGTCCAACACTCTGTATCACACAGTGGCCAGAAACACCAGGTGCCATCAGGAGGTCCACCAGTGGGGCCAGGACACTAGAAGCCACTCCCACTTTCAGGTCAATCTAAACAATAGCATAGAAGGTAAATAAGTTAACCCCATAATGACTGGATTAGACCTTGCAACTCATACATTTCCAACACAGTCCAGGTCAAGGTGGCCCCCAAGTAATGCAGAGGTTTTTTTAAAAATAAAACAGGACAACTAAAGTAATGACACTCCCCTGGTAACACCCGCTCTCTGTGACCTCACAGGCCCCCGCCCACATCACAAAAGAGACCGGGCAAGCAAGGTGATCAGGAGGGGAGAAGGACAGACAGGCTAAGGAGGGCAGGATGGAGACACGTCCTTATTCTGTTTTAACTTATGGTGACCCCTCAAGGGGTTTTCAAGGCAAGAGATGTTCAGAGGAGGTTTGCCATGGCCTGCCTCTGCGTAGGAACCCTGGACTTCCCTGGTGGTCTCCCATCCAAGTTCTAACCGGAGCTGACCCTGCTTAGCTTCTGAGATCTGATGAGATCGGGCTAGCCAGAGCCATCCAGGTCAGGACCAATGCTCCCTCTAAGCTGTGGAGTCTCGTGAGCAAAAATTCTACTTTGTGAGCTACCGGCATTCAAGTTGTGAGCGGGCGATTGGGCTGCTGCATGAATCAATTTGCTCTGGAGCCCCACCCTTCCTGAGCTAAGGCAAAAAAATGTGTGAGCCGGAGGCTAAAAAACTGTGAGCTAGCTCACACTGACTCAGCTCAGAGGGAACACTGGTCAGGACCGACGGTCCCTCTAAGCTGTGTAGTCCTGTGAGTAAAAATTCTCCCTTGTGAGCTATTGGGACATTAAAGTTGTGAGCGAGCGATTTGACTGCTGCGTACATTAGTTTGCTCCAGTCCCGTCACCGTTTTTGGGTGAGTTTGTTTGTTTGCTATCAAGTCACAGCTGACTCCCAGTGACCCCAGCAGGTTTTTCAAGGCAAGAGACCTTCGGAGGTGATATTTGCCTTCGCCTTCCTCTGCATAATGTCCTGAACTTCCAGGGTGGAGAGCCTGTTTGGTGTAGTGGTTAAGTGCGCGGACTCTAACCTGGGAGAACCGGGTTGGATCCCCCACTCCTCCACATGCAGCTGCTGGTGTGACCTTGGGTCAGTCGCAAGTTCACTCAGAGCTGTTCTCTCACGAGCAGTCCTCGAAAGAGCTCTCTCAGCCCCACCTACCTCACAGGGTGTCTGTTGTGGGGAGGGGAAGGGAAAGGAATTTGTAAGCCACTCTGAGACTCCAAGACCAGTTTCACACAAGAGCTGCGCCGCAGTCGCGCCTCCCTTTGCCCCGCTTCTATTGGTCAATTTCCCACTCGAAGCCGCGCGGCTGCGTTTGGACCCGCGGCTTCGCCCAATTTTCCCTGCGGTTTCGTGATCCTCAAAAAACAAGAGGTGAATGGATCATTCTTAAATTATAATTCTTAAAGCCAGTTTGGTGTAGTGGTTACATGCATGGACTCTAATCTGGGAGAACCGGGTTTGATTCCCCACTCCTCCACTTGCAGCTGCTGGGTGACCTTGAGCAAGCCATAGTTTTAGGACTCTAATCTGGGAGAACCGGGTTTGATTCCCCACTCCTCCACTTGCACCTGGCTGGATGACCTTGGGCAAGCCATAGTTTTGTCTGAACTGTTCTCTCACGAGCAGTTCTCGAGAGAGCTCTCAGTCCCACCAACCTCACAGGGTGTCTGTTGTGGGGAGAGGAAGGGAAGGTGAGACTACTTCGGGTTCTGAAAGGCAGGATATGAATCCAATCTCCTCCTCTTCCTCCTCTTCCTCTTCTTCCTCTTCTTCTTCTTCTGAGAAGGGTCAGCTCTGATCAGTACTTGGATGGGAGGTAACTAAAGAAATCCAGGGTTGCTACGCAGAGGCAGGGAATGGCGGACCACTTCTGGGCATCCCCTGCCTTGAAAACCCCATGGGATTGTCATAAGTAAGCGGCAACCTGACAACATTTCCCACCCCCGCCACAACTTGCCTGCCATTCAGCACACTGTCAAATATGCTACAGTAGCGTCTCCAAAACTGAGAGCTGAAGACCACAGATCAAACATGGCACCCAGAAAACAGGGGAAGTTGAAAAGATGTATCAGGGGGCATTTCCCCAGGTGTGCACCTTTCTGAAAACAGTGGGTTTTTACTTCCGGGTAAGCATGTGTATGGGGCTACAGTGGCTCATTGGTTAAGACGCTCAACTGCAGGTCGGAAGTTCGAGACCCGAGTGCCGCATGACGGAGTGAGCTCCCGTCTCTGGTCCCAGCTCCTGCCAACCTAGCAGTTAAAAGCAAGAAATTGCAAGTAGTTAAATAGGTACCACTTCAGTGGGAAGGTACACCAGTTTGGTGTAGTGCTTAAGTGTGCGGACTCTAATCTGGGAGAACCGGGTTTGATTCCCCACTCCTCCACTTGCACCTGCTGATGTGACCTTGGGTCAGTCACAAGCTCTGGCACAGCTGTCCTTGGAAAAGAGCAGTTTGTGTCAGAGTTCTCTCAGCCCCACCCACCTCACAGGGTGTCTGTTGTGGGGAGGGGAAGGGAAAGGAGTTTATAAGCCGCTCTGAGACTCCGAGTGAATGGCGGGGTATAAATCCAATATCTTCTTCTAAAAGCATTCCGCACGCCTCGGCATCTAGTCATGCCAGCCACATGACCATGGAAACCACGGAAATGTCTTCAGACAGCGCTGGCTCTTCGGCTTGGAAACGGAGATAAGCACCGCACCCTAGATTCAAATGTCTTTTGAGCAAGGAAAACCTTTACCTTTTAGCACGTGTAGGATTGGTTTGTCAAGCTGACAGATAATAGAACTAGACAGCATAAAATGAGTTTTGTTAACTGCAGGGTCCTATTGCTTTTCAGCTATCCGTATGTGTCTGTCCGCATGGGTTTTCATGTCAGCAGCTATACAGTTTGAAAGGGCTTCCAGTTAATCTGCCTTTCTGTTTCCTATCTGCTGGAGTGAGATGAGGAGATGACAGGAAGTAAATTCCACACATGTGAGTCCACAAGGTAAGGCATGGCGATAAGAAGCATCCAAACTCATAGCACTAAAGAGAAGAACCACGGAAAGGTTAAACATACAATTTAAATGCTCTTCCTCATAGTGTTATGTGCCATTCACCAAAATTTTAAGACAACTATCTTGAAAACATTGGAACCAAACTAAATTTCATCCCTTGAATGTGTAGGAATTCGTTTTTGGAATTCTTTGTCCATTTTATATTCTAAAAGTAGCATTTTTTCAGTCATAGTCTTCTACTGGGGTTGCCTACAATAATATGGATCATACCACTGTCCACCGTGAGCAAAATTCAAAGCCTTCCTCCCGTCAGAAGAGCATTCCTCCAATCGAAGAGCCACGTAATGTGGAAGAATCCACAGTCCACACCACTATTTTAGAGCCATGTATTTTACCATGGCCCACAGACTGGAAATGCTCAATTTGCATTCCAGTTTCAAAAAAAGGTGATGCCAAAGACTTCAGCAACTATAGGACCATTCCATTAATTTCTCATGCAAGTATAGTGATGCTCAAAATCTTGCAACAAAGACAATAACCATATATGAAACAAGAAATGCCAGATGTTCAAGCTGAATTCAGAAAAGGAAGAGGCACTAGAGATCATACTGCAAATTTCCATTGGTTACTGGAGCAAAGGACAGAATTTCAGAAGAAAATCAGCTTGTTATTCTTAGATTGCAGCAAAGCTTTTGACTGTGTGGATCATGAAAAGCTATGCTTGGTTTTAAAAGAACACGATTTCAGTAGGATTGAAGTATATTTCACCAGAGAGCCAGTTAGGTGTAGTGGTTAAGTGCGCAGACTCTGATCTGGGAGAACCAGGTTTGATTCCCCACCCCTCCACTTGCAGCTGCTGGATGACCTTGGGCAAGCCATAGTTCTGTCAGAGCTGTTCTCTCAAGGACAGTTCTCGAGAGAGCTCTCTCAGCCCCGCCTTCCTCCCAGGGTGTCTGTTGCGGGGAGGGAAAGGAGTCTGTAAGCTGCTCTGAGACTCTGAGTGAAGGGCGGGGTATAAATCCAATCTCTTCTCTTCTTTTTTGGATTGCTCCCCCATCTGGTCTCTCTCTCTCTCTCTCTCTCTCTCTCTCTCTCTCTCTCTCATGTCTTCATACTCAAAAGCATTTTGCACAGATTCATGCCCCCTTAAGGCACTTCTGTGGCACCAGGCATTGCTTCTTTCCCTGGTGATGCGACCAGAGGCTCCCCACATGAAGAACATCAAATGTGACCCGACCTTTCCAGAATACAACTAAGTCTGGCCCCGGGGATTCTCGGGATCATAATGGCCCAGAAAGGCACTGCCTTGGAAGCTGTAACAGTGTCCATGGACTGCCCAGTTTGCAAGTGCTCTTCCCACACAGATGTATCCCTAGGAGCAAACGTGGTGTACCTCTTGCAGAAGATCTGTAATATCTGAATCTGCACACAGAGGCTGCGGTCACATGCGCTGAATAATCCTCTTTCAATCCACTTTCAATCCACTTTCAGGCTGCATTTTGCCAGTTCACACAGTAAAAATCCCATTGGAAAGAGCACTGGAAGTGGATTGAAAGTGGATTATTTAGTGTGTGGTCAAATCTGCACTTGCATTTTTAAATCAGTTTCGTGCTGCTGTGACGCCGTCTTTCTCTATGCTTGTTTGAACGTTGTTTGGAGAAGATTCTTTTAAAGCAGTGCGGAGGTGCAACGACAGTGGGGCCGCCCCGAAAGGACGATAAACATATGTGGATGTGCAAAAGTATGCTAGCACTCTTGAGGTTTGAAAACGACACCAAATGTAGACAGCTTTTTTGAAGATGGAGGGTTGCAATCGTCTGGGGCGCCCCAAGCCGGCTGTGGGATCGGCGGCGCGTCCTTGCGCCGCCGCATCCCGGCCCCCGGCCGTACTGCGCATGCTCGGGCATGCGCAGTTCGGCAGCCTCCCCCTCCCATCTGGCTCGTCCTCCCCGGCGTCTGCTCTTGCCGGGGAGAAGAGGCGCTGCGGCCAGGGGATCCGTGGGATCCCGCCGCAGCGTCTCAACTTTGGAGCGGCTCTATTTAGCCGCGCTTTACCTCGTCGTTTCCCTGCCGTGTGGCAGGGGCCGTAGACAGCTTTTTTGAAGATGGAGTCAGAAGGCTGGGACACGGGTGGGAAAGACAAATGCAGATTCCACCAGAGAGAGAGAGAGAGAGATATCTTTCCCTCCCAGCTATTTCTCGACCGCTTTTCCACACAGCAACAACTTTCCCTTCTGCTCGGGAAACTGCAGCCACTCGAGGCTGCTTTTCATTTATGTGCAATTTGCCCCTCATTTATGCGAGAAATGTGTTAAGCCCATGTTACCCTGTTCCTGTATAACTTAAGTGTGCATAATCAGTTTATCCAAGCATTCAATTATCCATATGTTTTGAATGTCTCTGTTCCGCTCAGTTAAATGAGTCATACTCTTAAGTAATCACAGAGGGGGGGGGGATACATAAACAAGAGTTTTATAGTCAACAATAACGCTGCTTTCATCATCTTTCTTCTCTCGGGGCGAAGTTCCAAATACATTTTCTTATGTCTTTCCTTTGGGGAGAAAAGATAATTAAGTGTAAGTTTTCCGAGTGAGATCCATTTTAGAATCATTTACAGATGGGGTATTCGGCGGACTGGGACTGACCCTTTTCTAAGTTTCAGAACCGTTATACGCATTATGCAGAACAAAATGGAGACTGGGGGGGGGGGGGGAGAAAGGGTTCTGGACTGTACTACTTCCTATGGCAGTTGGGAGTGCGGGCCATTTTGGACCCGTAAGATAAGAGGGGTGACATGATCGAGGTTTATAAGATTACGCATGGGATACAGCAGGTCGAGAAAGAAGTACTTTTCTCCCTTTCTCACAAGACAAGAACTTGTGGGCACTCAGTGAAATTGCTGAGCAGTTGGGTTAGAAGGGATAAAAGGAAGTCCTTCTTCACCCAAAGAGGGATTCACACCTGGCATTCACTGCCACAGGAGGTGGCGGCGGCTACAAGCATGGACAGTTTCAAGAGGGAATTGGATAAACATACAGAGCAAAAGTCCATCAGTGGCTATTAGCCAGAAGATATAGATAGGATCTCTCAGTCTGGGGCAAGGGATGCTCTGTATTCTTGGTGCTGGGTGGGGGGGCAAGAGTGGGAGGGCTTCTAGTGTCCGGGCCCCACTGGTGGACCTCCTGATGGCACCTGGTATTTTTGGCCACTGTGTGACACAGAGTGTTGGACTGGATGGGCCATTGGTCTGATCCAACATTGGCTTCTCTTATGTTCTTACGTTCTTAATTTGAGGATCGGCCTAGGAGTCAGATCCCTACTGAAGGCTAAGCTAAATGTAAGGTCCTCCACGAATAGATGTGGCATTCGGGAATGAACATTCCCAAGTTGGGAATTTTGCTTCCACAACTTGAACCCTAACCCGAATCCTAGTAGATGTGTCTGCTTAGCCATGAAAGTTGCTGGGTGGACCTGAGCCCTTCATGCTGCCTTAGACTAGCCTACCTCACAGGGCTGTTGTGGCTAAAGATGGAGGAGGGCAGAACTGGACGTACCCCAGTGTTCCATCTAAGCTGAGTCAGTGTGAGCTGGCTCACAGTTTTTAAGCCACCGGCTCACACCTTTTTGTCTTCTCTAAGGAAGGGTGGCTCCAGAGCAGACTAATTAATGCAGTGGCCAAATCGCTCGCTCACAGCTTTAATGCCAGTAGCTCACAAAGTAGAATTTTTGCTCCACAGCGTAGATGGAGCATGAGCTCCTTGGGGAAAAGACCTGATAAACACGCAATAAATTAATGACTCCCTGCATACAGTCAACTTGTACAGGAGAGCTGCCAACTCCCAGTTGAGAAATTCCCGGAGATTTGAGGGTAGAGCTTGGGGGGTGACAGGGCTCGGGGAGGGGAGGAACTTCAGCAGGTTATAATGCCAAAGAGTCCACCTTCCAAAGTACTTATTTTCTCCAGAGGAACTGATATTTGTTGCCTGGGGATCAGCTGTCGTTCCAGGAGATCTCCAGACCCACCCTGGAGGCTGGCAACCCAATTAATCAAGGATGAAGAGTTCTGCAGTGCAGAGAGAAAATTCACCAGAGAGCATTGCAGTAGTTTCAACCTTGAGGTGACCATAGCATGGATCACTGACGCCAGATCTTTGTGCTCGAGGAAGGGAACCAACTGCCTAATCAGCCGATGATGGTAAAAGGCTGCCTTGGCAGTGGCTGCTACCTGGGCCTCCATTGTTAAGGAGGCATCCAGGAGCACTCCCAAACTCCGGACCCGCGACGCTGGCCCCAACGGCGCCCCATCGAAGTACAGCTCTGCCAGAGCTTGTGACTGACCCAAGGTCACATCAGCAGGTGCAAGTGGAGGAGTGTGGAATCAAACCCAGTTCTCCCAGATTAGAGTCCGCGCACTTAACCACTACTCCAAACTGGCAGGGTGCGGTTCCTGCCAGAAACCCTTAAAAGTTAAAAGCCTTTCTGTTCCGCATCACAAGTCTGAATCAGTCAGACAAGCAACCTGCTTTGTAACTGTTGACACTGTTTCCGCAGTTGCTTGACACTCCGGATTTTCTCAGTGTTTGAGGCGAGGAAATTTAAGTCCAGGACAAAACAGTATCTATGATCAGTATGCGGATGACACCCAGCTCTATCTGATGTTGGGCGGCCGGTCGGGCTCCGACCCGGAAGATCTGAACCAGGGATTACAGGCCGTGGCTGAGTGGCTCAAGCTGAGCCGGTTGAAGCTAAATCCAGCGAAGACGGAGGTCCTGGGCGTGAGTCGGAACGGCTTGGGGTTGGGCTGACCGTCCGATTGGTGCATCCTCGGATCCGTGCTGGCTATTGTCTTGGAGAGCGAAGCTTAAGCCGTTCGCATGGCTGTGTAAGGGCCCGAATGCGCGCGCAGTCTATGTAAGAACCAG
>NW_015160332.1:32244-32438 GCF_001447785.1 Gekko japonicus
AAATGCCTCCCTTTGCCTTCCCTGGCCTGTCCAAGGGCCCACTTGCCCAAGCTCCCCGCAGCCATGGGGTGCCCAGGCAAGCCAAGGGAAGGCATGGGGTGTGGCCTAATATGCTAATGGGTTTCTGCTGTTGGGTGTGGCCTATTATGCTAATGAGTTCCTGCTGGGCTTTTTCTACAAAAAAAGGCCTGGTA
>NW_015160332.1:32903-34169 GCF_001447785.1 Gekko japonicus
AACAAGCCCCACCCCCTGCTCCCAGCAGCCTTCAGTCAGAGCAAGAAGCAGCCAGGTAAGTTGCAGAGCTCTCCC
Organism: Gekko japonicus; assembly: GCF_001447785.1. Classification (NCBI taxonomy): domain Eukaryota; kingdom Metazoa; phylum Chordata; class Lepidosauria; order Squamata; family Gekkonidae; genus Gekko; species Gekko japonicus. The sequence continues at coordinate 32,979 of NW_015160332.1, forward strand.
CGGTCCCCCGGTCCAAAGCAGTCCAGTGGCACCTTTAAGACCAAGTTTTATTCAGGTACAAGCTCTCCCTCTTCTGCGAGGACAGAGCTGCACGTTCCTCCCCCCCAATAGCTAGCAATCCAAAAGAGTCCAGTGGAGCCTGAGCGGTGGGTGTTGCCTTCTGACACACTTCCGGTGATGCCAGGGGATGTGGCATATGCAAATAAGTTATGCTAATGAGTTATGCTAATGAGCTCCTGCACCTCTTTTTCTACGAAATGACCGAAATGCTCACACAGTTGAAGTGTGAAAACGAAAGCAAATGTAGACAGTTTTTTTGCAGACGGAGTCAGAAGGCTGGGACACCGGTGGGAAAGACAAACGCAAAGTTGACCAAGGGTTTATTCCTTTATTTTCCAAGTTGCAGCATAGCTTTGCAGCGCAGCTCAGTAACGAGAGGGCCAAAAAAGAAAGTTCTGGCCTGCAGAACAAGGAACTCGGGGTACGGCAGCAGTGAGCAGAGCAGGAACGATTGTGTGGAGACCCCATTCCTGCCCAGCTGCCTACTGCTGGCTGTAGGTGAGGAGCAGTGTTCCCTCTAAGCTGAGTTGGTGTGAGCTAGCACAGTTTTCTAGCTTCTGGCTCACACACATTTTTGTCTTAGGATGGGTGGCTCGAGAGCCAACTGATTGATGCAGCAGCCAAACCACTTGCTCACAATTTTCACGCCAGTAGCCCACAAAGTAGAATTTCTGCTCACAAGACTCCACAGCTTAGAGGGAGCACGGGTGAGGGGGTGTTTCCGTGTCCCCCGCGTCGGTGCAGCCGAAACCGAAATGCTCGCTGCCACCTGGAAGCAGTGCACGCGCACCCGTCTGTAAGCCAATCACGCCAGCAATGCGTGCCTTCGACTGGATTTAAACCCACCGGGTTAAGCGGAACGCAAACCTGCTTTTTAATCCAATACTCCGGTTTGCTGACTGCAGCCTCAAAGAAGCAGTTAAACCAAAGCTGATTGTCTTTTGCCAGCTTTTCTTCTTTTCTGCTTCCCCTTTGTGGAGGGGGGGGGAAGGGGGCGCAACTCGCTCCAACAGCGATCTCTGGTCTGTTGGTTTGTGTCAATGAATTCATCATGTGTGCGGCTTTTGATTCCGAGTCAAAAGCCACCATGTGTGGGCTATCCAGCAGGCAGCCGAGCAGAATGCCTCCCCC
>NW_015160332.1:34311-38989 GCF_001447785.1 Gekko japonicus
CATTGGCACTGCCTCTGGAAGAGAGGTTTTTTTTATAATAACAGTTTTTAAACAATGTGAACTCACACTTTTTCCAATCAGAAGAGCATCCAGTTTCACCCCACCAGCCCGTCCCTGCCAACGGTAGAGTTCCACAGTCTTTTCACTCCATTGCACAGCGTCCTGACACATAAAAGTTCGATGTTGCATCCGGAAACGCGTGCCAAAAAAACAGGCCTTGCCTCAGAAGAATTAAAGTTCTCGGTTGTTGTTTCTTTTTTTAATTCATAGGAGCACGGTGAACTTACATTACCCAGAATCCAGCTGCAGTGAATCATGTGTGCGGGGCGCTTCTTTTTCTTTTCTTTTTCGTTGCTCTGTCGCTTAAGCTGGTACGCATTATGGTCTTTCCATCGCTCTAGCTTCCAATTTGTAACCTTAAAATGAAGCATAACACACACTGCGTTCCGTTTTCTCTAACAACTCAAAATCTACTGACACCCACAGTTTATGGCTCTAACCCTCCCTGACGGAGAGAAATGTTTAATCACAATTGGCTTCCTAGGATGGGCGTTCTTTCAAGGCTGAAATAAATTCTGCCGCTCCAGAAGATCGTCCTAGAAAAGAGGCTTCGAACTCATTCGTTACGAGGGCCAGATCTGACATAAATGTCACTATGACGGGAAGGGACACGTGTGCCATAAAATGTAATACCAGGTACTGGAGACCTGTATAAAAGAGCTGGTAAGCTGCAAGTTATTGTATCCAATGCTCCCTACATAAGAACATAAGAGATGCCAATGTTGGATCAGGCCAAAGGCCCATCCAGTCCAACACTCTGTCACACAGTGGCCAAAAACACCAGGGGCCATCAGGAGGTCTAAGCTGTGGAGTCTTGTGAGCAAAAATTCTACTTCGTGAGCTACTGGCAATAAAGTTGTGAGGAAGCAATTTGACTACTGCATGAATTTCCTTTGCTCTGGAGCCCTCCTTCCTGAGCTAAGAGAAAAATGTGTGAGTTAGAAGCTTTTAAAAAAACCCTGTGAGCTAGCTCACACTAACTCAGCTTAGAGGGAACACTGTGTATCCTCACTGCAAGGCCTCATGGGCTGGGAGAGGGGTGCAAAGGAAAACCCACACGGGCAGACTGGAGGGCCAGCGGTGCAGCACTGGGCAGACGCTCCCACACTGCTTGACTGCTGCGGACAAGGTTGTTCCGCCATGCTGAAGCCACCATCGGAGTGGCTCCGCCCACTTTCCCCCCGAGCAGTTTCCTGTTCCCTCCCCTCCAGTAGTTGCTCACAGGACACCCTGGATGGGTGCCAGGCTTTTTAACTATGGAATTCTGCTTCTATTCTGTGGTTACAGGGCTTTTTTGGAAGAAAAAGCCCAGCAGGAACTCATTAGCATAATAGGCCACACCCATCAGCAGAAACTCATTAGCCTATCAGGCCACACACCCAACAACACAGCTCATGAACATATTAGGCCACACCCCCATGTTATCAGAAATTAGGTCATCCAGCCACATCCACCTTTTGCCTCTTATTCTGTTCACCTTGTTTGTCTTCAAAACCCAGGGCTTTTTTTTGTAGCAAGAACCCCTTTGCATGTTAAGCCACACACCCCTAATGTAGCCAATCCTAATGAGTTTCTGATGTTGGGTGTGGCCTATTATGCTAATGAGTTCCTGCTGGGCGTGGCCAACTTGGGAACCAGCCGGAACTCCGTTCCTGTGCGTTCCTGCCCGAAAATAGCCCTTTGTGTGAATAAGGCAAACGGTTTAGTCTGAGTGACTATAAGAGCTGATTCTGTTATGGGTGAATAAGACAAGGAGATTAGCCTGTTGAGAGAAAGATTATACTGAGAGTCCATGCCTGTCAGAGTGAAGTCTGAGTGACTGTTTATAACACCAAGTTTTGGCACTTATATTTACAAGTTCTTTCTTTCTTCAGTAACAGTTCAAAATAACCAGAAACCTATTTTGTTCTTTATTAAATAAATCAATTTTTATTTAAACTTATCCCAGCAATCAGTACAGTCCTTCCTCAGGGCCACATAGTCCTCTGAAGTGCCCAGACTCTCCGTCATTCTACCAGCAGAGAGAGAGAGATTTGGATTTTTTAATTCCTGGTGGCAGCAGAAATCTACCAAATTTAGGTACACAAAGCGTGTTTAAAGGTAAAACCGTCTCCCCAATAAGCAAGAACACCACAATGACCCCGTGTTTTATGCTGGGCCAGAGGGAAGACGCACTTCTGAAAGGGTTGGTATGTTTAGGAATGCCTTCCCCTTCAGAAAGTGTGAGAACCACTGCCTGGACATGTGGGAGCATTTCACCATCTGCAGATCACAAGTGGCGCTCGAGCTAGGCTACAATGAGCCATCTTGGGAGCACATTGGCCAGTTTATCTCCGCACTGATCACATCCAGATCCCGGCAAAGCGCCCTTTGTGGGGTTCGCCTCAGAAGGTGGCTCCGAAGCTTTGATCGATGCAGGAGGCAGCCAGCAGATGGTCTTGCATCTTGCCTGCATCACCTGCTACACGTTTGTTTCCAATATGCGAGCTCCTACCTTTAAACGAGGCTATCTAAGGGACCATCTCCTGCTGCTTGTTTATCAAGATTGAAGGCCGTTTTCTGCTTGAAGGGTGGAGCAGAAAAGTTTAAAATAGAAGAAGAGGAGGAGATTGGATTTATACCCCCGCCCTTCACTACCCAAAGGAGTCTTCAGAGCGGCTTACAAACTCCTTTGTCAGCCGCTCTGAGACTCGGGAGTGAAGGGCGGGGTATAAATCCAATCTCTTTTTCTCTTCTTCTTCTTCTTTCCCTTCCCCTCCCCACAACAGACACCCTGTGAGGTAGGTGGGGCTGAGAGAGCTCTGACAGAAACTGCTCTTTTTCAAGGACAGCTGTGCCAGAACTACGGCTTGCCCAAGGTCATCCAGCAGGTGCAAGTGGAGGAGTGGGGAATCAAACCCGGTTCTCCCAGATTAGAGTCCGCGCGCTTAACCACAACACAAAACTGGTGTAATAAGTAATGACTAAAAGTCTTTTAAATAAATAATCTAATAAATTGTTGTTTGTCGCCTAGACACTTGAATCCTTGCCTCAGTGTCTGGATTCCCCACTTAGACCTTTATGAACTGGCAAATATACCATACAATCCTAAGCACTTACATTCAGAAGTCCCACTGTGTTCTACGGTGCTTACCTCCAGGTCACTGTGCATTGGATTACACCCACACAGTGAAATCCTAAACACAGTAACCCCTTTCTAAATCTGCTAAATAGGTTTAAAGGGGTGTCATTCTGTTTAGGATTGCAAGGATAATCCCGCTTATTCAACTCTTGCTTCACCACTTAACAGGAATAACGTGTGATAATATTTGGATGTCTGGAATGTCGTCCTTGACTGACAGTTTGCTTCAAGCTCAGTTCAGAGTCCTAGCGCTGACCTTTTTAAAGTTTGGGAAAGTCTGGGTCCAGGATACATCCAGGATCACGTAAGGACACTGATCTTTTAAGATCTTCGGCAGAGGTGTATGGTCCGAAGCAAGCAGCGGTTACACAGGAGAGGACTTTAATTTTGCATTTACTGACTATAATCTGCCTTTCTCGCTGAAGGTTTTTCAGTATTTTCATTTCCCTTGTTCGTGAGCTCCTGTTGCTTGGTATGTGTGTGTGTGTGGGGGTGTCTGTACCACATGTGTTTTGCTCCCTCTAGTGGTCAATTCGATATTACACCGTGTTATGTCCAGCGTACCTCCTGACAGATCTAAACTGCAAGTTTTTATGCTGGACATAACACAGTGTAATATCGAATCGACCACCAGAGGGAGCAAAACACATCCAGAACAGAACACGCACACCCAGAAGGAACAGAAACACACAAGATAGAAACATGAGGATGTGGAGAAGCCCTGGGATTCAACGTGTAAGTCGGCGGAGTCAAACACAACGAGACATCTAATAAGCAACGTTATAGAACTAGGATTTCAGAAAGGTGAAACGGAGCATAGAAACGATGTGTTAGACAATGCAGAAGGTGGGATTACAGGAGGAAAAAGGAGCAGCAAGGTCTAGAACTCTTCTCAGGGAAAAGGGCTCTTCCCTTTCAGTTGAATTTCCATTGCCGGGCACAAGATTTCTCCTAGGGGACATTTGGCACCCAAAATGTACTTCTAGCAACAGTTGGGTGGTTTGTTCTCCTGCTTCTTTGGATATGACGCTTTGCTGTTTTTCTTTTCTTGATTACTGTGTGTTTTGGTTATCTGGTTTTCATGTTTATGTTTCTTTTTTGGAAGGCAGGCTTCCAAGCTTTATTGGTACCAAGCTCCAAAAAGCATCTATGGTTGAAAGCTACAGCATCAGCACCTGTTCTACTTGTCCTGTGCAATGTTTTTTCTTCAAGTGGCCTGGAGTTCTGTGGGATTCACTGCCGGGTAAGGGCGAATGGGGCTGCATCTTTCAAGTCTTGTGTTTAAAAGCTTGGTTCTGCACTTCTTGGCTCATTCCTTTCTCTGTACTTTGACAGCCTTTCATTTAAATAGTTGATTGAGCTCTGGCTCATGAAAGCTTATCCTCCAGTGGCTTTAAAGGGCCACCGGCCTCTTTGTTGTTCTCACACCAAAGAGCCCCACGGCTCCTTAAAAATGAATGAATTTATTGCGCCGTGAGCCCTGGAGAGCGTTCGTCA
>NW_015160332.1:39036-42957 GCF_001447785.1 Gekko japonicus
GTCATTAGATATATTCAGCTGGCGGAGAGGTTTTGTACCCAAAGCAACAGAAGTTCTTGCCGTCTGAAGTCCTGCAGCCTTTAATGACTAGTACTGAAGGCGTAGGCGGTTGAAAATACTGTAGTTTTTTTGTTTCCATTTTATATACCACTGCTTGTCGCCTACAGCTGTCTGACAGAACTTCTCTACTGTGCTATTGGGGACCTATAACTTTGCCTTGGCCTGGATGGCCCAGTCGAGTCCAATCTTGTTGGATCCCGGAAGCTAAGCAGGGTCAGCCTTGGTTAGTATTTGGATGGGAGACCACCAAGGAAGTCCAGGGTTGCTATGCAGAGGCAGACAAGGGCAAACCACTTCTGAATGTCTCTTGCCTTGAAAACCCCTTGAGGGGTCACCATAAGTGATGGTACCACTTTACACTGCTCTGGTTAGACCTCACCTAGAGTATTGTGTTCCATTTTAGGCACCACAATTTAAGAAGGATATAGACAAGCTGGAACGTGTCCAGAGGAGGGCAACGAAGATGGTGAGGGGTCTGGGGACCCAAGTCCTATGAGGAAAGGTTAAGGAGCTGGGTGTGTTTAGCCTGGAGAGGAGATAACTGAGAGGTGATATGGTCACCATCTCCAAGTACTTGAAGAGCTGTCATATAGTGGATGGTGTGGAGTTGTTTTCTGTTGACACAGAAGATCAGGCCAGAACCCATGGGTTGAAATTTAAATCAGAAGAGTTTTCGGCTAAACATGAGGAAGAACGTCCTGACAGTTAGAGGGGTTCCTGAGTGGAACAGGCTTCCGCGGGAGGTGGTGGGCTCTCCTCCTATGGAGGTTTTCAAATAGAGGCTGGATGGCCATCTGACAGCAATGCGGATTCTGTGAACTTAGACAGATCATGAGAGGGAGGGCAGGAAGGGTTGCCTCAGTGCTTAGTCTTTGTGCCCCTTTTTTACACGCCCAGGGAAATGCTGATTGCCACTTTAGGGTCAGGAAGCAATCCTGGAGGTTTTTCATCATCTTCTGGGCGTGGAACAGCGGTCACTGCAGGTGTGGAGGGGGCGGGAGGCATTTGTGAATTTCCTGCATTGTGCAGGGGGTTGGACTAGATGACCCCGGAGGTCCCTTTCCACGCTCTATGATTCTACGTCGGCTGTGTCTGGATGGCTCTTCCCACCACTTTAAATCTCTCTGTCCACTGAATGCAATACTTTACGCATCTAAAAATGTTACCTGACATTCAACTCAGTCCTCAAGAAATTCATTAGTGTTTTCAGGATCATACGACTGTTATCTTTGGTTGCAGCAAACTAATACCGCTACCCTTGTGGGATGTAGATCCAGGTGGGGATGTAGATCCAGGACAGAGAGGCTGAGGCCTTCCCCTGATAAGAACCCCAGAAGAGCCCTGCTGGATCAGACCAGGGAGGGTCCCTCTAGTCCAGCATCCCATCTCACACAGGGGCCAGCCAGTTCCTCTGGAGGGCCAGCAACAGGGCAGAGAGGCCGAAGCCTTCCCCTGAGAAGAACCTCAGAAGAGCCCTGCTGGGTCAGACCAGGGAGGGTCCCTCTAGTCCAGCATCCCATCTCACACAGGGGCCAGCCAGTTCCTCTGGAGGGCCAGCAACAGGGCAGAGAGGCCGAAGCCTTCCCCTGAGAAGAACCTCAGAAGAGCCCTGCTGGGTCAGACCAGGGAGGGTCCCTCTAGTCCAGCATCCCATCTCACACAGGGGCCAGCCAGTTCCTCTGGAGGGCCAGCAACAGGGCAGAGAGGCCGAAGCCTTCCCCTGAGAAGAACCTCAGAAGAGCCCTGCTGGGTCAGACCAGGGAGGGTCCCTCTAGTCCAGCATCCCATCTCACACAGGGGCCAGCCAGTTCCTCTGGAGGGCCAGCAACAGGGCAGAGAGGCCGAAGCCTTCCCCTGAGAAGAACCTCAGAAGAGCCCTGCTGGGTCAGACCAGGGAGGGTCCCTCTAGTCCAGCATCCCATCTCACACAGGGGCCAGCCAGTTCCTCTGGAGGGCCAGCAACAGGGCAGAGAGGCCGAAGCCTTCCCCTGAGAAGAACCTCAGAAGAGCCCTGCTGGGTCAGACCAGGGAGGGTCCCTCTAGTCCAGCATCCCATCTCACACAGGGGCCAGCCAGTTCCTCTGGAGGGCCAGCAACAGGGCAGAGAGGCCGAAGCCTTCCCCTGAGAAGAACCTCAGAAGAGCCCTGCTGGGTCAGACCAGGGAGGGTCCCTCTAGTCCAGCATCCCATCTCACACAGGGGCCAGCCAGTTCCTCTGGAGGGCCAGCAACAGGGCAGAGAGGCCGAAGCCTTCCCCTGAGAAGAACCTCAGAAGAGCCCTGCTGGGTCAGACCAGGGAGGGTCCCTCTAGTCCAGCATCCCATCTCACACAGGGGCCAGCCAGTTCCTCTGGAGGGCCAGCAACAGGGCAGAGAGGCCGAAGCCTTCCCCTGAGAAGAACCTCAGAAGAGCCCTGCTGGGTCAGACCAGGGAGGGTCCCTCTAGTCCAGCATCCCATCTCACACAGGGGCCAGCCAGTTCCTCTGGAGGGCCAGCAACAGGGCAGAGAGGCCGAAGCCTTCCCCTGAGAAGAACCTCAGAAGAGCCCTGCTGGGTCAGACCAGGGAGGGTCCCTCTAGTCCAGCATCCCATCTCACACAGGGGCCAGCCAGTTCCTCTGGAGGGCCAGCAACAGGGCAGAGAGGCCGAAGCCTTCCCCTGAGAAGAACCTCAGAAGAGCCCTGCTGGGTCAGACCAGGGAGGGTCCCTCTAGTCCAGCATCCCATCTCACACAGGGGCCAGCCAGTTCCTCTGGAGGGCCAGCAACAGGGCAGAGAGGCCGAAGCCTTCCCCTGAGAAGAACCTCAGAAGAGCCCTGCTGGGTCAGACCAGGGAGGGTCCCTCTAGTCCAGCATCCCATCTCACACAGGGGCCAGCCAGTTCCTCTGGAGGGCCAGCAACAGGGCAGAGAGGCCGAAGCCTTCCCCTGAGAAGAACCTCAGAAGAGCCCTGCTGGGTCAGACCAGGGAGGGTCCCTCTAGTCCAGCATCCCATCTCACACAGGGGCCAGCCAGTTCCTCTGGAGGGCCAGCAACAGGGCAGAGAGGCCGAAGCCTTCCCCTGAGAAGAACCTCAGAAGAGCCCTGCTGGGTCAGACCAGGGAGGGTCCCTCTAGCCCAGCCTCCTGCCTCACCCAGGGGCCTCAATCAGTTCCCCTGGAAGGCCAACCAGCAGGAGGGCGGAGAGGCCGAGGCCTGCCCCCGAGGCTGCCTCCTGGCTTGTGGGAGCAGAGGCTTGGTGCCTCTGGCGGCGGAGGCTCCGCCGGGTGCCCGTGGCCGGCGGCCCTGGGCAGCTCCTCTGAGCCTCTCTCTCTGTGTGTGCAGGAGAGCCCCGCTGGATCAGCGCAGTGGCCGAAGCGCTCCGTCCCCAGGCGGCTCCCGGGAGGCCGGGCGAGCAGCGCCTTCCTGGAGACAGCCCCGGCGGCAGGAGACAGCGACCGCGGGGGGCGGAGGGAGCGCGGCAGAAGCGCGGCGGCGAGAGGGAGAGAGAGGGAGAGAGGAGGGAACGGGCGTCGTATAAAAGCCGAGCCGCCCGCCACGGCAGGCAGGCAGGCGGGCGGGAGAGGCGAGGCGAGGCGAGGTCCGGCCGCTGGTTCGCAGGAGGCAGCGCGACCTCCCCACCCACCGCCACCCCGAGTCGTGCGCCAGGCGGGGAAGGCGGCGGCGCGGGGCCGGCGAGGCGACCGCTTCCCTCCCTTCTCCTCCCCCGTGGTGGTGGCCGGCGAGGCCGGCGCCCGGGGAGAGCCGTGCGGGCTGAGGGACTGGGCGGGCTGAGGGGCGCTTCCCCTTGCGGCCACGCGGGCGCCTGAGAGCGCGTTGGAGCCGCGGCGGCCGCGGGAGGAGGCGGAGGGCGCACCAGCCG
>NW_015160332.1:43858-48337 GCF_001447785.1 Gekko japonicus
CATGCCCGACTCCCTTCCTTCCTTCCTTCCTTCCTTCCTTCCTTCCTTCCTTCCTTCCTTCCTTCCTTCCTTTTGTGTTCTTCCTCCAAAGAGAGCAGGGAAGCATACCTGGTTCCCTCCAATGCTCCCTCTAAGCTGTGGAGTCTTGTGAGCAAAAATTCTACTTGGTGAGCTCCTGGCATTAAAGCTGTGAGCGAGCGATTTGGCTGCTGCATAAATGAGTTGCCTCTGGAGCCCTCCTTCCTGAGCTAAGACAAAAATCTGTAAGACAGAGGCTAAAAAACTGTGAGCCGGCTCACACTGACTCAGCTTAGAGGGGACACTCCTGCCTGCCTGCCTGCCTGCCTGCCTGCCTGCCTGCCTGCCTGCCGTGTTCTTCCTCCAAAGAGCTCAGGAAAGCATACTTGGTTCCCTCCAATGCTCCCTCTAACCTGTGGGGTCCTGTGAGCAAAAATTCTACTTTGTGAGCTACCGGCATTAAAGCTGTGAGCGAGCAATTTGGCTCCTGCGTAAATTGGTTTGCTTTGGAGCCATCCTTCCTGAGCTAAGGCAAAAAAAAAAATGTGTGAGCCGGAGGCTGAAAAACTGTGAGCCGGCACACACTGACTCAGCTTGGAGGGAACACTGGTTCACTCCATCATTCTAACCTCACAACAACCCCTTGATGGAGGCTCGGGTCAGCAAGAGGGACGGCCCGGTGGTGTCCCCCCCCCATCAGTTTCCTGGCCAGTGGGGGATTTGAAACGAGGTCTCCCATCAGCTGGCCAGGGGCCGCCCAGTCTCATCACATCTCGGAATCTAAGCAGAGCCGGCCCCAGTTAGAACTTGGATGGGAGACCACCAAGGAAGTCCAGGGTCGGGATGCAGAGGCAGGCAATGGCAAGTCGCCTCTGAATATCTCTTGCCTTGAAAACCCCACTGGGGTCGCCATAAGTCGGCTGCAAGCTGACAGCATTTGCCCCTTCCATGAGCCTCCCTACCCACCACCAGGGAGGGTCTCAGACCCCAATCCGACGCTTTAACCACAAGGCAGCACTGCCTCTCTCTTTTGCTCATTTCAAAGTCCTGGGGGTCTTCTAGACACTGTTCTTCAGACAGTGAGGATAAGTTGTCCCGGAACAGGCTGCCCCTATAGATGGTGGCGCAATATCTGACAACAAGCTGGTGGATCTACCCAATTCCTTTAATTGGAGATGCCGGGGATTGAACCGGGGACTTTTGGCGTGCAAAGCAGAGGCTCTGCCCCTGAGCCACGGCCCCAACAGCCTGCAAGGTACCTGGCAGAAGCCTTTCCCCCTATATAAGACTGTAGCATCTATGCTAAAATCTCCATGTCGGAGGAAAACAATGGAAAGCTTCATAGATCAGTTTTGGTTATGAATTCAGTTGTCATGATGTCTCTGTCTTCTGTGTGTGTGTGTGTGTGTGTGTGTGTGTGTGTGTGTGTGTGTGTGTGTGTGAGTGAGAGAAATGCTGTTGTCAAGTCACAGACGGCTTATAGCAGGGGGTGGCCGAACTTGCTTAACGTTACAGCCACACAGAATAAACGTCAGATGTTTGAGAGCTGCACGACATGAACAAATATCGTCGTTGTTGTTCAGTCGCACAGTCGAGTCCGACTCTTCGTTTTTATAGAGAAATATGCAACTTCGGTTTTTATTAACATTAAATCGGGCTGTGTGAAAGAGCCCCATGCGGCCACCCCTGGCTCATAGCAACCCCCCCATGGGGCTCTCATGATGTACATTAAACATGCTGGGTGGGTTCAGGTGGGGTCGTCGTGTTGGTCTGAAGCATTAGAATGAAGTTTGAGTCCAGAGGCAGCTTGACGACCAACAAGGTTTAATTCTGCATATAAGATTTCATGTGGAGAAGTGCGCGCATGCACACAAAAAGATTATACCCGGAATTAAACTTTGTCGGCCTGAGAGGTGCCACCGGACTCAAGGCTTTGTTTCATTAGGATAGGTCGGGATGGGCGGCCGTGTTAGTCTGTCTGTAGCAGCAGGAAAGAGCAAGAGTCCAGGAGCCCCTGAAAGGCTAACAAAGATTTGTGGCAGGGGAGGAGCTTTCGTGAGTCACTGCTCACTTCTTCAGATATCTGAAGAAGTGAGCGGTGACTCACAAAAGCTCCTACTCTGCCACAAATCTTTGTTAGCCTTTCAGGGGCTCCTGGACTCCGGCTCTTTTCTGTTTGTTTCATTAAACATGCTAGGTGCTGTTCCGCGCCGAGAACTAACTTTCTAGCGCCTGAAACGTCTCCCCTCTCAGAGAAATGCGGTGCGTGTAGACTCCAGTAAAATTCTGGGAGGTTTAATGCGCCCTTTCTGTACAGCTCGGCATACCTTTGAGACTAAGGTCGAATCTGCATTTGCACTTTTAAATCAGTTTCGTGCTGCTGTGATGCCGTCTTTCTCTATGCTTGTTTGAATGTTGTTTGGAGGGTTGAATCTGCATTTGTCTTTCCCCACCGGTGTCCCAGCCTTCTGACTCCATCTTCAAAAAAGCTGTCTACGTTTGGTGTCATTTTCACACCTCAACAGTGCTACCATACTTTTGCACGTCTGCATATGTTTATTGCCCTCTGTGGTGGCTCTGCTGTCATTGTGCCTCCCCCATGGCTTTAAAAGACTCTTCTCCAAACAACATGCAAACAAGCATAGAGAAAGACGGCGTCACAGCAGCACGAAACTGATTTAAAAATGCAAATGCAGATTCGAACTGTAAATAGCCACTGCGTTTTTGTGACATGGAGCGAAACACAGAGGGCCTGGGCAGCCATCTCCCCTCTCCATGTTTCCATGTTGAGGGGGGGGCATTAAATAGTAGGATGTTCACCTGTAGGACCCTAAACGGTAGCCATGGGAGGGTCCACTCCAGTGTTCCCTCTAAGCTGAGTTAGTGTGAGCCGGTTCATAGAATTTTAGCCTCCAGCTCACACATTTTTGTCTCAGCTCAGGGAGGATGCCTCCAGAGCAGACTAATCTATGCAGCAGCCAAACGGCTCGCTCACAGCTTTAATGCCAGGAGTTCACAAAGTAGAATTTTTGCTCACGAGGCTCCACGGCTTAGAGGGAGCCTTGGTCCAGTCCTGGTAAGCAATGGCGTTCCATTTGGGAGGAATAGTGGAAAGAATTGTGGTCACTCCATAGGGGAAAGGGGGTCTCAATAGCCCTCAATAGCCCCCCCCCGCCCGTGCTACAGAGGGAAAAGACACCTAGAGAGCCCCGCCCCTCCTGGGGCAGCCGTTTCTGTAGAGCTGAGAATCTTCTATCTTCTGTGACCAGAGACCCTCTGGCGTTGCTAAGGAGGTGGTCTTAAGCCATTCACATCCCAGTTCTCAGACTTTGTCCAGAAGGAGGCCTTTGAATCCCCACCCGTGGGTGAGATCAGTCCTTGCACATCTGGCGAAGCCGCCCTTGATCTGACTCTCTGGGACCGCCTGTCATCCAGCTGTTCAGATAACGACCCTTGGCAGGAAGAGAGGGCTTCACAACCAAGAGGGGAAGTTGGTCGCTGGCGTTTCCAGCTGGTGACACGGGAAGGGGGCGTGTCTCCTGTGAGCGACAGGTGCTGGGGTGGGGGGATCTCTGTTTCTCATTAGAAGCCCCCTGCCTATCTGTGGATGTGGGGGAGGTAGAAACCAATACTGTCCCGGTTCTGTTGATTTTTGTCCAATCCGCAAGGTTCAGGCTGGCTTACTACATTTTTTTAAAAAAACCCATCCTTCAAGCACGTGGCTTTTGCCGATACCCGCCAAACCTTGATTTGTGTCGCTTTTGGGCAGAGTGTAACCTTGACTGCTTTTTCTCAGCCTGCTCTACGCACATCCCTCCTCCAGCACCAATAAAGGATGGCTTCCTCTGTTCCCCGATTTGGATAGGTGAGACTGAGTTTGTACAGAAGGGCTACGGGGCCGAACACACGTCCCTCCCAGCCTTCAGAAGGGTTTTACAGAGCGTTAGTATGCGGAGAGAACTGCAGTTGCTTCTTCTAGCTTCTTCTAGTTCTAGTTTCTTCTGCTTCTAGCTTCTTCTAGCTTCTTTTCCTAGCTTCTTCTGCTTCTTCTTCTTTCTGCTTCTAGCTTCTTCTAGCTTCTTTTTCTAGCTTCTTCTGCTTCTTCTAGCTTCTTCTTCCTTTGCATTCATGAATCTTTATCCCTGATAAGCATGGAGATGGGCGGTTGGCATCATTCTGTGCCCCAGGCAACCCTTTGGCCCTGCAGCCCACCAAGTACCCAAAATCGTTGTGGGCAACTGGACTTTGTTTCCTCACTGGCACCCTGTGGATGAAATAGGGTTACCAGCCAGCAGGCGGGGCCCGGAAATTTCCCGGAATTACATTGGCTCTCCAGACGACAAGAGTTCCGTTCCCCTGGAGAAGAGAGCTGTTTTGATTTGTCTGGCTCCTACAGCTTTCTACCCTGATGGAGTCCCCCTCCTCCCCAAGACCCACCCCCCCAGGCTGCACCCCCCCCCC
>NW_015160332.1:48527-54277 GCF_001447785.1 Gekko japonicus
TCAGAGCTCTCTCAGCCCCACCTACCTCACAGGGTGTCTGTTGTGGGGAGGGGGGGGGGAAAGGAGTTTGGAAGCCACTCTGAGACTCCCTTGGGTAGTGAAGGGAGGGGTATAAATCCAATCTCCTCTTCTCTTCTTCCCTATGAAGAAAGGTTAAAGCACTTGGGGCTCTTTAGCTTGGAGAAATTATGACCATGGGGTGACATGATAGAGGTTTCCAAGATTATGCATGGGATAGAGCAGGTTGAGAAAGAAGTACTTGTCTCCCTTTCTCCCAATACAAGAACTTGTGGGCACTCAATGCAATGAATGAGCAGCAGTCTCAGAACAGAGTAATTAACACGTGGAATTCACTGCAGTGGGAAGTGATGGTGGCTACAGGCATAGACAGCTGCAAGGGGGATTGGAGTTGCATGCACTAGGATTTTACTCCAAGCAGAGAGAGGTCCTGCACCCGGCTTAACGTTAATGTTGGAAGACCCAGTCGCTGCTCCCCATATTAATGCATAGCTTGACTCATAAGAAGAGAGCGTCCCTGGCCTGACTGCAAGTAGTTCTGAGCTTGAGGAATTTTTACTTGGAATGTTTGTGTGGCCACATCGACAAATCGAGGTTTCGAGACCAAGGGCATCTCTCTAATGGGCATGTAGCAGGATTAGGTAAAGGTAAAGGTTCCTTGCTCCCGTCTTTGGCCCCTGCTCCTGCCAACCTAGCTGTTTGAAAACAAGAAATTGCAAGTAGATAAACAGGCACCGCTTCGGTGGGAAGGTAACAGCGTTCCGTGCGCCTCGGCGTCTAGTCATGCCAGCCATATGACCATGGAGAAGTGCAACCTCATTTGGAGTACTGTGTACAGTTGTAAAGGCAGTTGTAAAGACAAGAAAAGCCATGTTCACGCGCAGTCTTGGTTGCGCGGAGAGATGACGGGTGAGCAGGGGTTCCTGGAAGTTTCCCTGAAAGTCTGAACACACGAAGCGGCTGGCTACTAAGTCCAGCCATCAGTCTGTGTAGGCCATTATTGTCTGCTCAGACTGGCAGCAGCTTTCCAGGGTCTCTGGCAGAGGTCCTTTACATCGCCCACTACCTGGTATTTCTAACTGACGCAGAGTAGTTCAGCTTCATGTATACGCTCTTTTCTTCTTTGAAACAAACTTTGCGACAGGGGACTGCAGTTGCATGCACTAGGATTTTACTCCAAGAAGAGAGAGGTCCTGCACCCGGCTTAAGCAGTGTATGTGCTTGCGGTGGTGGTGGGGGAGGTTATCATTCCAGCCGTGCTGTGGCCTCAGTCCAAACCGGGGGTCCACTTGGCTGTTTTTTCACGTTAATGTTGGAAGACCCAGTCGCTGCTCCCCCATATTAATGTATAGCTTGACCCATAAGAAGAGAGCGTCCCTGGCCTGACCGCAAGTAGTTCTGAGCGTAAGGAATTTTTACTTGAATGTTTGTGTGGCTACATCGACAAATTGAGGTTTCGAGACCGAGGGCGTCTCTCTAAGGGGCATGTAGCAGGATTAGGTAAAGTTAAAGGTTCCTTGCTCCCGCCTCTGGCCCCTGCTCCTGCCAATCTAGCTGTTCGAAAGCAAGAAATTGCAAGTAGATAAACAGGTACCGCTTCAGTGGGAAGGTAACAGCGTTGCGTGTGCCTCGGCATCTAGTCATGCCGGCCACATGACCATGGAGAAGTCTTCGGAGAGCGCTGGCTCTTCGGCTTGGAAACGGACATACTTTATTTAATTACTTGGTTTGTCTTATATCCCACCTCTGTCCCCAGCGGGGACTCAGAGCAGCTTGCACTGTTCTCCTCTCCTCTGTTTTATTCTCACAACGACCCTGCGAGGTAGGTCACACACCTCAAAAAGGATATTATAGCACTGGAAAAAGTACAGAAAAGGGCAACTAGAATGATAAATGGGATGGAACACTTTCCCTATGAAGAAAGGTTAAAGCGTTCGGGGCTCTTTAGCTTGGTGAAACGACGACTGAGGGGTGACATGATTGAGGTTTATAAGATTCTGCATGGGACAGAGCAGGTACTTTTTTCCCTTTCTCACAATACAAGAACTCATGGGCACTCCATGAAATTGCTGAGCCGTCGGGTTAGAACAGATAAAAGGAAGTCCTTCTTCACCCAAAGAGAGATTAACACATGGAATCCACTGCCACAGGAGGTGGTGGCGGCTACAAAGAGTGTTGGACTGGATGGGCCATTGGCCTGATCCAACATGGGCTTCTCTTGTGTTCTTACGTCAGGCCGAGAGTGTGTGGCCCAAGGTCACCCATCGAGCTTCCGTGGCACAAGGAAGGATTTGAACCCAAGTCTCCCAGATACTAGTCTTGATGCTTTAACCACTACACCACACTGACTCTCTGGGATGCCGCTCCCGATGTTGACTGACCGCGGGAATGGAGCAGTGTCCGTTATTTGCTCTGCTGCCTTTGCATACCTTTTAAACACAAAGTCCCTTTTCTGCTTGTTGTTGTTGTTCAGTCGCACAGTCGAGTCCGACTCTTTGCGACCCCATGGACCACATCACGCCAGGCCCTCCTGTCTTCCGTCGTGCTCCGGGGTTTGCTTAATTTCATGTTCGTTGCCTCGATAACACTGTCTGACCATCTCATCCTTTGCCGTCCCCGTCTTCTTTGACCTTCAATCTTTGCCAGCATCAGGGTCTTCTCCCGGGAGTCATTGGGAGAAGCTGCGTAGGTTCTGGCCGTCTGCCCAACAGCTACATTAAGGGTTTTTGGTTTTTAAAGTCCCATCTTCAGTCCAGTAGGCTGTACTCCAGAGATAGAATAACCCCCACCGCTCGATGTTCTCTTTCCATGTAAAGACATGTAAAGTGTGGGCTTCATATACCTCTTTGGAAGACCAGATTCAGTTTAAACCAGGGTTCCCCAACATGGTGCCTACCAGTTACTTCCCTTGGTGCCCTCCAAGCTTTTCAGAAAACGGGCGGGGCCATTATAAGGCTGTCGTAGAAAGGCTGGGGCAGAGTTGTTTTCTGTTGCCTCAGAAGGTAGGATCAGAACCAGCGGGTCGAAATTAAATCAGCAGAGTTTCCGGCTAAACTTTAGGAAGAACTTCCTGGCGGTTGGAGCGGTTCCTCTGCGGAACAGGGTTCCTCGGGAGGGGGTGGGCTCTCCTTCTTTGGAGGTTTTCAAGCAGAGGGTAGGTTGCCATCTGACAGCCATGCTGATTCTGTGAACTGAGGCAGATCACGAGAGGGAGGACAGGAAGGGTTGCCTCAGAGCTCAGTTCTTCTGGCCCTTTCTTACACGTCCCGGACGTCCCGGGAAATGCTGACCGCCACTTTGGGGTCAGGAAGCAATTTTTCTCCAGGCCGGATTGGCCGGGGATCTTGGAGACTTTTTGTCATTTTCTGGGCATGGAACAGTGGTCACTGGGGGTGTGGAGGGGGAGGTATTTGTGAATTTCCTGCACTGTGCAGGGGGCCGGAATAGATGAACCTGGAGGTCCCTTCCAACTCTATGATTCTATGACGTTCCCTAGCCAAGTGAACGTTGAAGACCTTAGAATAGTCTAGAATTAGGTCAGACTCTCCACACCTGAATCTTTGGGGGAACTTGGACTCCCTTGGTGCAGACTTAGCAACTAAGGAAGAACGGATCATGGAGTTTCCAAATAATCAGGGCTGTAGGTTGCAGCGTTTCTTGGAGCTTGGAGCTGTACGACATTTTTCATTCCTGTAGGTTCTCTTAAAAATATCTTCAAGCTGCCTAGCTATAACATTTTTATGCACTATGATTTCTTTCCTTATGGGTTCCCGAAGTGCCTTAAAATAATGTACCGTAGAATAATGAATAGGAAGAAGGATTTTTTTTTTTTTAATGAGGCATTTGCTACCATCAGAATTTGGCTCTTTTGACAGAGGAGCAAGGTAATGAGTGAAACAGATGGGCGAATGTAAACTCTAGGAGAAAGTCTTTCCCGGAGGGGTACTTGGTGAATTACCGGGGCGGGGTCTGAGGGCGATTCTCTAGTTCTAAAGGGGGGTTGTTAAAAATCAGCATTGTATTTGGGCTCCCGATTTCACAAATTATCTCCCGTTTTTCCTAAGCTTATCTTTTAAATTGTGTTTTCGTAAGTGTAGAGCTAGCGGTCTGGTAGATATCCTTCGTCGTATTCCAGCATGTGCAGCAACGTAGAAGTTTTATACTTCCTCACTCAATTGATTTTGCAGCTACGGAAAGCCGGATCCCGAATACATTACAGGCAAAAGAGTGTATCGGGTGTCCTTCTAAGCATTTAAGCAGATGGATGGGTGTGTTGCAAATACACTTATTCTCCAGCCTGAGGTGTAGTGGCGTGCCCCAGATACGCATTTCCAAACACAACTCAACAGATGCTTCCAGGATCCTGGAAAGCTTTGCCGATTCTCAGTTTTGGAACAGAGCGATCCAGTGCAGAATGGCTCCTATCTCGGCCCATCGAAATCCTGCATAGGATTACTCTGTAGAACTGCCAACAAATTTGCAGTAGAAAAGAGTAAGAGTCCAGTAAGCATCTGAAAGACTAACACCATTTGTGGCAGGGGAGGAGCTTTTGTGAGTCACTGCTCGCTTCTTCAGTTACAGAAAGCTCCTTCCCAGCCACAAATGTTGTTAGTCTTCAGGATGCTCCTGGACTCTTGCTCTTTTCTGCTGCTACAGACAGACTAACACGGCAACCCGTCTTGCTCTATCATCAAGATTGCAGAATGCCGTCTTGTTATCTGTGGTGCAGAGATGCTCTAATCCTCCAGAGCGCTCTGCTTTGTGGACAGACAAGGAATCTCAAAGTGCCGTCGCAAACCGACAACAGTAAATCAGATGGTGAAAAGTTTTATCTGCCTCTGAGGTCATTGTAGTCCACTTGGTTTACATGGCGTTCTGGGTTTTGTGCCTTTTAGCTGCCTTCTGGGGCGGGGGGGGTTTACTTGAAGAGATAATTTAGCCCTTGTGTTGAACACAGGAAGCTGCCTTGTACTGAATCAGGCCCTTGGTCCGCCACAGTCCGTCTTGTCTACTCAGACTGGCAGCGGCTCTCCAGGGTCTCAGGTGGAGGTCATCCACAACATCTATTACCTGATTCTTTTAAGTGGAGATGCCGGGGATTGAACCTGGGACCTTCTGCATGCCAAGCAGAGGCTCTGCCATTGAGCCACAGCCCCTCATAAGAACATAAGAGATGCCAATGTTGGATCAGGCCAAAGGCCCATCCAGTCCAACACTCTGTGTCACATAGTGGCCAGAAATACCAGGTGCCATCAGGAGGTCCACCAGTGGGGCCAGGACACTAGAAGCCCTCCCACCAGGAAGACAGAGCATCACTTGCCCCAGAGTCCCTATCTATACCTTCTGGCTAATAGCAGACAGACTAACACGGCAACCCGTCTTGCTCTATCAGCAAGATTGCAGAATGACGTCTTGTTATCTGTGGTGCAGAGATGCTCTAATCCTCCAGAGCGC
Organism: Gekko japonicus; assembly: GCF_001447785.1. Taxonomy (NCBI): domain Eukaryota; kingdom Metazoa; phylum Chordata; class Lepidosauria; order Squamata; family Gekkonidae; genus Gekko; species Gekko japonicus. Next base: position 54,000 of record NW_015160332.1, read on the forward strand.
TCTGTTGTGTGGACAGACAAGGAATCTCAGAGTGCAGTCGCAAACTGACAACAGTAAATCAGATGGTGAAAGGTTTTGTCTGCCTCTGAGGTCATTGTAGTCCGCTTGATTGACATGGCGTTCTGGGTTTTGTGCCTTTTTGCTGCCTTCTGGGGAGGGGGGGGTTACTTGAAGATATAATTTAGCCCTTGTGTTGAACACATGAAGCTAGTTCAGCCACAGTCAGCATTATCTACTCAGACTGGCAGCGGCTCTCCAAGGTCTCAGGCGGAGGTCAT
>NW_015160332.1:54971-59312 GCF_001447785.1 Gekko japonicus
TGGCCACTGTGTGACAGAGTGTTGCACCAGATGGGCCAATGAATCCAACATTGGCTTCTCTTGTGTTCTTCTGTACACATGCAGTTCCAAAATGGGGCATTTTGGCTCAGGAGGACGGGGGGTGGGGTGGGACAGGCGGTGGTCCCTCCTCCCTGTACGCTGCAGTCCTGGGCTTGAAGCAGACCCCTGCGACTTTTCAAAATGTCCTGCGTGCAGTGTGTGGCGGGGGGGGGGGAGAAGCAACCCAGATCCAAGTGGTCAGAAACTCTGTCGTGTAGCTTGTCGACTCCTTTCTGAGAGAAGTTTATTTGACTAGGTCAAATCCTGGCATAATTCTGACACCTGGTGAGAACAAAAGGGATTCAGCCGTGGGGAAGGTATAGTTCAGCATTCCCCGATTGACCGAGCTGCTCACCCCGCCTCCATCAACGAGGAGCAAGTTAGGCTGCACAGGAGCCACGGAGATGAAAACGGACTCGTACTTCCCCATAACTGTCGTTTTGTGAAGTTATCTTCTGTGGGGGAACCACAATTCCTCCCTCCCTCCTTTGTATATATTATTTGAGCTTCCAGTGGCTCGGGAGAACCCAGGGGAAATGGCACTCATTCCTCACAGAGTGTGGTGGTTTCAGCAGAAAAATGGGGCGGGGGGGGAGAGCGCCTTTTCAGTCTAGGGCAGTGGTGGCGAACCTGTGGCACGGTTGCCAGAGGCGGCACTCAGAGCCCTCTCTGTGGGCACGTGTGCCATTGCCCCAGTCAGGCCCCGACCATCATTAAAGTGTCGCATTCTCTGCCAAATAATTTTAAGTCAATGAAAGCCTTTGGGATTGCTTCCCTTACTTCGTTTGGATCATCCTAAGTTAATGTATGAGTTGTTTTTTCTAAAGTAAAACCTCAGGATTCAGGTTAAATTGCCGTGTTGGCACTTTGCGATAAATAAGTGGGTTTTGGGTCGCAATTTGGGCACTCGGTCTTTAAAAGGTTCGCCATCACTGGTCTAGGGTATAGAGGCCGAGGCCTTCCCCAGATAAGAGCATCAGAAGAGCCCAGCTGGACCAGGCCAGTGGTCCCTCTAGTCCAGCATCCCATCTCATCCAGTGGCCAACCAGTTCCTCTGGACGGCCAACAACAGGGCAGAGAGGCCCGGGAACGGTTGCCTTTTAAAGAAGGGTCCCGGCGGTGACCCAAGTTCACCCTGACACAAATGGTTGCTGGGTCCTGCCACCTCTCTCTTTTGTCACCGTTCTGGAATTTTAAACACCCATCCTCGCTCCTTCTCAGCTGATGCGTTCTGCCACAAACAGCAGGTGAGTGCTTCCCTTGGAATTTTTTCAGCCAAACCCCCCACAAAGACGGCGTCTTAATCCCAGAAGGAGTCAGACAGTATGGAGCCTGCGTTTAAAATATATGTGTGTATGTATGAAACGCAGGAGCACTGCGATGGACTACAAAGGCAAAGGAGCGGGAAGGATTACACCCTTTCATGTGGTTCGAACGCTATCTTTATGCCTGAATTAATATCGATTTCAGCAGCGTAGAGCAATATCTGAACCAGGGAGTTGATGTCATCTCTTTTGTGGGCTAGTAAGAAAAGAATGTTATATTGCCCCCGCCCTCTTCTCTCTCTCTCTTCTCTCTCTCTCTCTCTTCTCTCTCTCTCTTTTTTTTTTTACTATTTTTTTTTCGGTAAACAAATTTTTTATTTTCTCAGGAATACAACATGTAAGATTAAAATCATTTCATTCTATCAATTGTCTACCCCATTCCCAGTTCCTCCCCTCCCTCCAATGGCTTCCCACAATGCTTCCACCCCTGCTCCAGATTACTTCATATCATCAAAAATATCAGTTTCTTATCATTACAATCTAAAGATAACATCATTTGACTTAATATTGATCTAAACATATTAAGTTTTGTTTCACATCCCAGTTCTTTTCCAGATATATTTTAAAGTCACTCCATTCTTGAAAAAACACGTCATCTTCTTTGTTATTCAACTTCTTCGTAATTTTGTCCATCTCTGCCATGAACAGAACTTTTTGTATCCAGTCGGCCATCCTATTCCCCCCACCTTTGCTTCCTTCCCTCTCCCACCACCCCTCCTCACCATTTCTCTTCTCTCTCTCTCTCTCTCCACCTCTTTTCTTACTTTCCATCTTTCTTTGTCTCTCTCACTTTCTCTGTCTCCCCATGCCCTCTTCTCTCTCTTCTCTTCTCTCTCTCTCTTCTCTCTCTCTCTCTCTTCTTCTCTCTCTCTCTGTCATTTAGCTAGTGCCAGATTCTCCACTGCAGGTGGCTTGCATTAGCAATTGTTCCAGTGGTTCCATTGCTCAAACTAGTGAGTCTTCTCCTACATGAGGGGTGGGGCGCTTTGAGGAGTGTCCCCTTAATTGTCTCACTTTCCGAGTTTACCAACATCCTGTGGAAAAAAAATAATTTGAAACAAAAGGGTGTCCTATATTTTTAAGAGCTGACGTATTTTGACAGCTTCATTTTTGCCGCAGTTGCCAGAATAAGAACATCAGAAGAGCCCTGCTGGATCGGACCAGTGAGGGTCCATCTAGTCCAGCATCCTGTCACACGCATGGTGGCCAGCCAGTTCCTCTGGAGGGCCATCAACAGGGCAGAGAGGTCGAGGCCTTTCCCTGATAAGAACGTCAGAAGGACCCTGCTGGATCAGACCACAGGTCAACCTAGTCCGGCATCCTGTCTTATACAGGGGCCAACCAGTTCCTCTGGAGAGCCAACAATCATGCGTGGAGGCTCAGGCCTTCCCCTGGGAAGAACATCAGAAGAGCCCTGCTGGATCAGAGCTGTGGTCCATGTAGTCCAGTATCCTGCCTCACACAATGGACAACCAGTTCCTCTGGAGGACCAACCACAGGGCAGAGAGGCCGAGGCCTTCCTCTGATGTTGCCCTCTGGCTCTGGGCTTCAGAGGTTCAGTGCCTCTGAATGTGGAGGTTCCCCTCAGTCACCACGGCTAGTAGCCACTGATAGACTCATCCTCCATGAATCTATCCAATCCCCTTTTCAAGCTGTTTATTCCTGTGGCCATCACTACATCCTCTGGCAGCAAACTCCACATTTTAATCACTCTCTCTAGACTTAAGAACGTAGATGTCTCGTTTCCCTTTCCTGTCCAACAATAAAAAGAGGGTTTACGTCTGTCGGACCATCTCGCACAAACTTTGCTGAATATGGATTTAACTTGAATTGCGTTTCCGAGAGGAGTGTGCATTGCCCTGGCACTGGTTGTGGAGAACGACTCACTTTATTGCTTCCCGGATAAAATCAGAGGCGGAAACGGCCCCTCTGTGTGTTTCCTCTGTCCTTAGATGGCCCAGTGTGGCGTAGTGGTTAAAGTGTCGGACTAGGGCCTGGGAAGCCCCGGTTCGAATCCCCACTTCTGCCAAGGAAGCCTGCTGGGTGGCCTTGGGCCAGTCACGCCCTTTAGGCCTAGCCTACCTCACAGGGTTGTTGTGAGGATAAAAATGGAGGAGAGGAGAATGGAAGCCGCGTTTGGTCCCTATTGGGGAGAAAGGCGGGATGTGAATAAAGGAAATGAATAGCAAAAGGTCTCAAGGTGGGCCATGGCAAACCACCTCTGTTAACCTCTTGGGTGGAAAACCCTGCAGGGCCACCAAAAGTCAGGTGCAACTTGCCGGCACCCTCCACCGTCCTTTCTGTCCATCTGCTTCCCCGAATTCCTGAATGTTTAAATTCTGAAATAAAATAATATCTATTCACCCCGCCCTTTCTGTCAAGCCACGTCAGTGTATCCCTCAAACTGACCCTTGAACCGGTAGTTCTTTGATACTTTCCCCCAGTTATCTCTCGCTATTTCACTGCCTTTTAAAGTTCGCCTTAGAATCATAGAATCACAGAGTTGGAAGGGTCCCTAGAGGCCATCTAGTCCAACCCCCGGCTCAGTGCAGGATCGGCCTAGAGCATCCCTGACAAGGGTTTGTCTGGCTGCTGCTTGAAGACGGCCCGTGAGGGGGAGCTCACCACCTCCCGAGGCAGCTGAAAGAGTTGGGTACGTTTAGCCTGGGAAAGAGAAGGCTTAGAGGGGACAGGATTGCAGTCTTCAAGTATTTGAAGGGCTGTCATGTAGAAGATGGAGCAGATCTATTCTCTCTTGCTCCAGATTGCAAGACTAGATCTAATGGGTGGAATATCAGGAGAGACTTCCTAACTGTAAGAGTGGTTGAGCACTGGAACACAGACTGCCTCGGGAGGTGGTGGAGGCTCCTTCGCTGGACGTTTTCAAGCAGAGGCTGGGCGACCATCTTTCGGGTATGTTGTAGGGCTATCTTTCGGCTGTGCTCCTGCAGAGTGC
>NW_015160332.1:64327-78760 GCF_001447785.1 Gekko japonicus
GGTTTAAGTTCTGGGTCTGAGTCGGCTCTTTTCTTGCCTCTCCTGGTCTCCGTCTTGGCGATTTCTTTCCAATTCACAGATTCGCAAAATAAAGCACTCTTCTAGATGATAAGATTTAGTCCTCCATGCCTCTCTGTTTACGCTTTCCAAAGACCCTTAGAAATATATTAAAAAAGCAAATTTAGTTGAAGTCCTCCTCAAAATGTCGGGCGCAACTTCTCTATGGTAATTTCATGTAGAGTAGGTCAAATTGATACTTTGCAGGCCCTTCCTTCCGCATACAACTCACTTCCGGTCCGGCACCTTTAAAAGTTCCACTGTCTTCCTTTCGCTAATGCCCGTCTAGGAATTCAACTTCCTGGATGTTTCACACGGACCTCTTTCTTTGTGACACCAGCCTGCTCTTCCCACGCTATTGTTCGTGAGTTTCGATTTTACAGTTGCGCACACGGCTCCATCTTCACCACAGGAATGTTAAACAATAAGCGTTTTTACAGTTTTTAAAGGCTTCAATCAACTTTTTTCTCTCCGGAATCGGATTTCTGGGATTTACTATTCATTTTCCGCTCAACCGCTTAATTCAAATTGACTCCAAACTCAGTTCAGGTAAGCGGCACGTTTTTGTTATCTAGCACGTTCAAAACGGGTTTCGCATTGTTTCTTTTAACTCACAGTTGTTGTCCTTCTTCAAAGAAGTCTGCTGACGAAGAATTTATGCCGGTAATCCGGCTCGATCGGCCACTATAGAGTTGCTTGGCACTTGCCTTCTTCGTGGGAGGAGGTCAAAGCCCAATTCAGCTTCTTCCGAAGCTGGATTACGCCAACCTCACACTCCCTCTAGGGCGCTGCTGCCTGCTTGTCCCCCCCCCTCGCTGGGGAGTGATGCGTTGGGCTGTGTATTGCCCAAACTGTCAAAAGTGGCCGTCGCTCGCTTCGCACGATCGCGAAACGCTTCAGTCCTCCATCTTAGCCAGACCGGAAGCCCTCCTCACAACTCTGACTGTCGAAACGTTTTTTTCCTAATATCCAGCCGGTACCTTCCCGCCCTTAATTTAAACCCATTCTTGCGCGTCCTGTCTTCTGCCGCCAACAGCACCCTGCCCTCCTCTAAGGGACAGCCCTTCAGATACTTCAAGAGAGCCGTCATGTCCCCCCTCGACCTCCTCTGGGGATGGAGAGAAGGAATAAAGAAGGAAGAGTGGTCCTTTGAAAGTATCAGCGGGATACAGGTGGAGCAGCAAGGTTTTCTGTTGCTTTGTGCTTCCCTCTCTTCCTGCAAGAGCTGGGTAGTGCTACAGAACACAGTGGGAGTTCCACGTTTAGACATCACATTATGTTGGCGTTTTAATCTGACCACGGTTTATCAGCTGTGGTCTATTGTGACATCTGGCAGGGATGTCATGCAGGGAAGCAAGAACTGCTTTTTGGGGATGCGGGCACCGGGGTCTACCAAACGATGCAGGAATGCCGCGATCGGCATGTCTTTCCCGCTCGTGCGTGCCCAGCGAGGCATTCATTTCCGTACGTCCTGGGCGAAGAAGTCAGAAAATGACAGTCTGACTTCAATTTCAGGTCTAAACATCTCAACGAGGTCAGATGACTAATACCATTTCTTGGAAGTTCCGTGTAAACTATTGGCAGTTGCGTACAACACTGATGGGCAATTTTTCATTTATCCATAACGAACTGCAGACTATCTCCTGGTAACGTTTAAAAGCCGTTGTTCTTGTGGGTTTGGCGTTTTGCAAAATAGCACACTGTACTTTCGACAAAGAGCACTTTTGTTTTTTGGAACCGCTCGTGGAGGCCTCTCGGCCGGCCGTCTTTCTGTTTGTCTCTCCAGCCGCCATCTCAACAAAGGGTGACGGCTTCATGCATGCTCACGTTGTGGAAAGGCAACTTGGGTTAAAGAGACTATATATCGTCACAAGTACAGCCGCATTGTCCGGGGGAAACAGCAATGTTACGTTGGCCAGCAGCCTTCTGGGATGGTATTAATTTGCATCTCTTCCGTAGCCCTCCTGTACGGATGAACTCCCAGAGGGTGGCCACAGCTGCAACTTTCCCAGTGTTGAGAAAACGGGTTGTACGAAGGTGATTGACTTTCTGACTGACAGCATGTGAACGTTTATGGGACCATCGGCACAACACAGGGTCTTTAGTCTGCAAATCCCAGAAGCTGGTTTCTATGCAGAATGGGGGCTCAATTGCTCCCTAGAGTTGCCAACTTCCAGGTGGTGGCTGGAGATCTCCTGGTTTTTTTGTATATATGTTTGCCTAGAGGCAGACAGCTGGGCTGTGGTCAGTGTTCCCTCTAAGCTGAGTTAGTGTGAGCTAGCTCATGGTTTTTTAGCCTCCGGCTCACACATTTCTGTCTTTGCTCAGGAAGGACGGCTCCAGAGCAGTGTTCCCTCTAAGCTGAGTTAGGGTGAGCTAGCTCACAGTTTTTTAACCTCCGGCTCACACATTTCTGTCTTAGCTCAGGAAGGATGGCTCCAGAGCAGTCTTCCCTCTAAGCTGAGTTAGTGTGAGCTAGCTCACGGTTTTGTAGCCTCCGGCTCACACATTTCTGTCTTAGCTCAGGAAGGATGGCTCTAGGGCAACCTCATTTATGCAGTAGCCAAATCATTCGCTCACAACTTTAATGCCAGTAGCTCACAAAGTAGCATTTTTGCTCACAAGACTCCACAGCTTAGAGGGAGCATTGGCTGTAGCTCAGTGGTAGAGCCTCTGCTTGGCACGCAGAAGGTCCCAGGTTCAATCCCCAGCGTCTCCAGTCAAACAGTCTGGCAGTAGGTGATGTGAAAGACCCCTGCCTGAGACCAGAGATACCAGAGAACCACTTGATCTTTTTGTGGATGAATGGGGCCCGTCAAATTCACAATTCCCTGCTCCCCTCCCATAATACAAGAAGGGGAGGGGCTGTGGATCAGTGGTAGAACATCTGCCTGGGATGCAGAAGGTCCCAGGTTCAATCCCCGGCATCTCCGGTTAGAAAGGATCAGGTGGGATGGGATGTGAAAGCCCTCTGCCTGAGACCCTGGAGAGCTGCTGCCAGTCTGAGTAGACGATATCGACTTTTATGGACCAAGGGCGTCTGATTCAGTGTAAGGCAGTTTCCTGTGTGTTTCACAGCTCCAGGCAGGATTCTGCTATCTCAATGAGTTTCTCGTGGCGGGGATCTGCAAGCAGTCTGAATCGGCCCAAGAATCAACAGGTGGGCCTTCTGGGGTGTTCTGATGTGGGCACCAGTGTTCCCTCTAAGCTGAGTTAGTGTGAGCTAACAGTTTCCGAGCCTCCGGTTCACACATTGTTGTCTCAGCACAGGAAGGAGGGCTCCAGAGCAAACTAACTTACACAGCCGCCAAATCGCTCGCTCACAGCTTTAATGCCAGTAGCTCACAAAGTAGAATTTTTGCTCACAAGACTCCACAGCTTAGAGGGAGCCCTGGTGGGCACTAGCCAAGCCCGCCTTGGTCACACGCATGCTGACGGCCAGCCACACATGCATTGATCCACGTCACAGAATTCCAGGAGAACACAAGCCCCACTTGGAGGTTTGCTTGAGGTGGCCCAAACACCGGTTCGATTCCCTTCGAGCGTTAGAGGTTGAGATCCGTCTTCTTCCAGCTCTGTGGGTTACCAAGGCTACACCAGTAGGGACGGATTCTTCACCAGAGAACAAATCCAGAACCCACTTGTGAGGTCGGCTTAGAACCTGGTCAGTTGGGAGCCCAGTCCAGATTGGTCAAGCGACGGTTGGGCCAGCATCTAACAGGGCAGGAAGACTCAACATTATAGTTTATTAAATGATAAATGGTACTACGTCAATAGGACAATGGGGAGGAAAAGTCTAGAGCTGAGACCAGACTAGTGGCTGAGAAAAGGGTAAGGTAGATTCTCTCTCTCTCTCTCCAGGTGGGGGAGGCACAGACACAGATGCCATCGGCAATAGTTTATTAAATGATAAATGGTACTACCTCAATAGGACAATGGGGAGGAAAAGCCTAGAGCTGAGACCAGGCTAGTGGCTGAAAAAATGGTAAGGGAGATTCTCTCTCTCTCTCCAGGTGGGGAGGCACAGACACAGATGCCATCGGCACGGACGGGAGGCCAGAGAGATTGGCCTGGCCAAGGGGGGAGGGGAGAATCCAAAATGGCTCCCTCTCGGGTGGTGAAAACATTCTCAGAAATCCGTTACCTCACGTTAGGTATTCTCAGAAGGTAGCCGGGTTCTCCTGATCTGCTGTTATACTGCAGATCATGTTTGATGCTGCTGTTGTTGTTGTTGTTGTTCAGTCGCACAGTCGAGTTCGACTCTTCGCGACCCCATGGACCAGATCCCGGCTAGACGTCCGGTCTTCCGCCGTCCTCTGAAGTTGGCTCAATTTCATGTTCGTTGCATCTATGACACTGTCTAACCATCTCATCCCCGTCTTCTTTGACCTTCAATCTTTCCCAGCATCAGGGTCTTCTCCAGTGAGGGCTCCCTTCTCATTGTACCGTATCATGTTTGATACGGTACAATGAATAAACTCTTGGTGGTTTGGTGCCCTTTCAAGGTACCCAGTAGTCTAGGGCAGGTCACCTTCCTCTTGCTCAAGCATAAAGCTGGTGCCAGTCTTTGGGGATTATGTGCTGTTCCCCCCCCCCGCCTGGGATGTGCCTCTGAGGTGAACAGATTGCTTTTGTACTGGATTCACCACCACCCCAAACCCCACTGGACCTCCTCTCTGGTCTTCCCGAAAGCTACTGGCTCCACCCCCTAACCCAATAGGGCCTGCTTCAGGTTACCAACCTCCAGGTGGTGCCTGGGGATCCCCTGGAATTACAACTGACCATTTCCCTTGGAGAAAACTGGGGATCCCCTGGAATTACAACTGATCATTTCCCTTGGAGAAAATAGCTGCCTGTGGCATTATACCCTGATGAGGTCCCTCCCCAAATCCCACCTTCGCCAGAACCCACCCCCTCAAATCTCCAGGAATTTCCCAGACTGGAGCTGGCGACCCTAGGTGGCTTACAAAGTAAATCATAAGTTATCAATATAAAAGCAGGAGCCATTAAAAACCAGTCATTAATAGAAAAACCTGCATTAAAATATCCACAAGACAGACTCGAGGCCAAAAGTAGAGCATAAAACAGCTAAAAAGATAGCTTTTCGTGTTGCTTCGGCTTGTTTTGCTTTTCCGCGTGTGTCTTGCTTTATCTCTGGCGTATCTCCCTGCAGATTTAAAATACAGGGTTTTATGATGGAGATAAACCAGTGTAATATTGAATCGACCACTAGAGGGAGCAAATTCATGCAGAACAGACTCCCCCCACCAAAGCAAGGAAAATGAGAATTGGGAAAAAGCCCAACGTTGCATGGATTTAGGAAAACGGAAAAGAGAGAAGTAATAATAGAATCACGGAACAAGATTAGAAAAATGCTCGGCTGTCGAGGTCAGTAGTCCGTGGACGGCATCTGGATTAAAATCCACCACTTTGCTTGGTGAGGAATTGGTGCTGCAGAGAAATGCACTGCCAGGACATGTAAGTGACGCTTCCTCTTGCTGTAGAGACACCAGAGAACTTCTTGAACTTTTTGTGGAGGAACGGGCCCTGTCAGATTCACAATTCCCTACCCTCCCAATACAGGAAGGAGAGGGGCTGTGGCTCAGTGGCAAAGCATCCCAGGTTCAATCCCCGGCATCTCCAGTTGAAAAGGACCAGGCAGGAGGCGATGGGAAAGACCTCCACCTGAGACCCTGGAGAGCTGTAAACAGGGGCTGTGACTCAGAGGCAGAGCCTCTGCTTGGCATGCAGAAGGTCCCAGGTTCAATCCCCGGCAGCATCTCCAGTTAAAAAAGTATCAGGTAGGAGGTGATGTGAAAGTCCTCTGCCTGAGACCTTGGACAGCTGCTGCCAGTCTGAGTAGATGATATCAACTTTGATGGACCAAGGGTCTGATTCAGTGTACGGCAGTTTCGTGTGTGTTTCACAACTCCCGGCATGATTCTGCAATCTCAATGAGTGAGTTTCTTATGGTGAGGAGCTGCAAGCATTCTGAACCATAGAAGGTTAGAGTTGGAAGGGACCTTGCAGGTCATCTAGTCCAACCCCCTGCACTCTGCAGGAGCAGAGCCGAAAGAGAGCCCTACAACAGTCAGCTGAAGAACCAGCAGACGGGTCTTCTGAAGTGTTCTGATGTGGACACTAACCAAGCCCACCTTGGTCAAACGCACGCTGACAGCCAGCCACACATGCATTGACCCACATCACAAAATTTTCCTTCCCTGAGGAAAATATGATGCAAATCATGCATATAAAGTGACAAGTCTGTAATAATAATTATTATTTACTGAAGACATCTGTAAAGTGTTTAGGCTTTAGAGGGGACAAGGTCTAGATGGAATCCTCTGTCTGGGGCATGTGATACTCTGTCTTCTTGGTGCTTGGGGGGCAACAGTGGGAGGGCTTCTGGAGTTCTGGCCCCACTGGTGGACCTCCTGATGGCCCCTGGGGTTAGGGCCACTGTGTGACACAGAGTGCTGGACTGGATGGACCATTGGCCTGATCCAACATGGCTTCTCTTAGGCTATGGGGACATGAAATGCATCGCTTCCCCCCACCCTGATAATATTGAACCATGAGGAAGAACTCTGAATGCTAGTCTAATGGATGCAGAATTGAGTAAACGCATCTCAGATCTCTATCTTCCTTTTTAAAAAAAAAAAGCCAAACCAAACAACAACAAAGGCTTCTACTTGTATTTGCTTTTCTTCTGAAAAATGCTGTCAGTGTGTCCTTGTGTGGTACTGAGTCTGGCAGGGAAGCAAAGTGTAGACTTACTGAAATGAATTTGGTTCTAAGTTTAAAAAAAAAAGGAGACATTGCACATTTATGAGCTCAATTAGTAATATAGCTGTCACTTTTTATTGCCTTCGCCATCTGCTAGTGCCCCGGCCTTTTCAAACCTGGTAGCCTGAACCATGGAGCCCCATGATGTGTGTTTATTAGAAGACTACTTCCACAGGGTCCAGGGGGGCTTACTTGGGAGTAAGTGGGCCCAGTTTTGCAGCCTCACAAAGCAGCCTTATGCGGGGTAACTGTGTTTTATCTTTCGCTCTTTCTCTTCTCTGCTAAGTTCTCTCTTTCCTTTCCATTTTTTTTTAATCTGTCCATTTTCTGTGCCTCTCTCTTCTTTAGGGAGGGGGAAACCTAGACAAGAATTTTTAAAGGTAGGACTTTTTTTTTTAAAAAAAAGAATTTTTAAAGGTGCACCAGTTTGGTGCAGTGGTTAAGTGTGCAGACTGTAATCTGGGAGAGCCGGGTTTGCTTCCCCACTCCTCCACATGCAGCTGTTGGTCAGTCACAATTCTTTCAGAGCTGTTCTCTCAAGAGCAGTCCTCGAAGGAGCTCTCTCAGCCCCACCTACCTCACAGGGTGTCTGTTGCGGGGAGGGGAAGGGAAAGGAGATTGTAAGCCGAGTGAAGGGCAGGATATAAATCCAATCTCCTCCTCCTCCTCCTCCTCCTCCTCCTGGTACCAGTGATCCCTCTAAGCTGAGTTGCTGTGTGCTAGCTCACAGAATTTTACCCTCTGGCACACACATTTTTGTCTTAGCTCAGGAAGGAGGGCTCCAGAGCAAACTAATTTACGCAGCAGCCAAATCGCTTGCTCACAACTTTCATGCTCACAAAACTCCACAGCTTAGAGCAGTGATGGAGAACCTTTTAGAGACCGAGTGCCCAAACTGCAACCCAAAACCCACTTATTCATCACAAAGTGCCCACACGGCAATTTAACCTGAATCCTGAGGTTTTACTCTAGAAAAAACAACTCTTACATTAACTGAAGATGATCCAAACAAAGTAAGGAAAGCTATCCCAAATGCTTTCATTGACTTAAAATTATTTGGCAGACACTTTAATGATGGTCTGGGCCTGGCTGGGGCGATGGCACGCGTGCCCACAGAGAGGGCTCTGAGTGCCACCTCTCTGGCACCCGTGCCATAGGTTTGCCACCACTGGTTTAGAGGGAGCCTTGACTGTTACCCATGTAGGTAGTTATGCCATATGTGTAAATTTCAGAAACCAGGGCTTGGATATTGGAAGGAGCCGGTGTGGGGGTCAGGGGATGTCTCTAGGGTGGAATGGCTGGGGAGCAGAGGTTTTGGGGAGTTTTATTGACATCGATCGCCCATAGGGTGTGCAGAGCATCAGTGAGTTGCCTCTCGTTCTAAAACCAAGCACTTGGCCACGGAGGCACCATTCAGCATGATTAGAAACCACCAGCTGTTGCTCATTTCTGCAAATTCCAAAGGTCTTTCTTTAATTGAAGGCCCCAACCTTTGGAGACCAGATGCTCCCTCGGAGCGGGGCCGTCCTCCCAGCATCAGGAGTATTTCTAGCAGAGCTGGTTTTCTGGCAAGATGCGCTCGCAGCTGTTCGCAAATTGCACTCTGGGTCATATCGTTAATTACTACTAAGTGATTAGCAGTTCTGCAGATCTGCCCGCGTTTCATGTAAATCCAGCTCTTGGAAACTCCCCGCCGCCACCGCTCAAGAGTTTTCCTCGAGGCAGATCTCGCACACCCCGATGATTACAACTGTTTCAAGCGGCTTGGTCCAAACGGCAACCTACACCCCGAGGAGAAACCACCGTGCCTCAAAAGACACTTATCGAGCTTTCAGACAGATGGGCGATGGGGGGGGAAAGATTGGGACAAATTAGGGTGTGTTGAAAAAGGCGAGGGCAGCCCAGATAGCCTGTCTTAACTGGAGCTTGTCAGATCTCAGAAGCTCAGCAGGGTCAACCCCGGGTTGCTGCTTGGATAGGAGACCACCAAGGAAGGCCAGAGTTGCTACGCAGAAGCAGGCCGTGGCAAGCGTGCGAGCGTCTCTTGGGATCAACAGGAGTTGGTTGTGACTCAACAGCACATTCTTCCTAAGCATCAGGGCTTTTTTTGTAGAAAAAGCCCAGCAGGAACTCATTAGCATAATAGACTCATTAGCATATTAGGCCACACCCTGAGATAGCAGCTTATTAGCATATTAGGCCACACCCCCACGCTGCCAGAAGTGTGGTCATCCAGCCACACCCACCTTTTGCTTCTTATTCTATTTACTTTGTTTGTTTTCAAAACCCAGGGCTTTTTTTGTAGCAGGAACTCCTTTGCATGTTAGCTACACACCCCTAATGTAGCCAATCCTAATGGGTTTCTGCTGTTGGGTGTGGCCTATTATGCAAATGAGTTCCTGCTGGGCGTGGCCAACTCAGGAGCCAACCGGAACTCCGTTTCTGTGCGTTCCTGCCCAAAAATGGCCCTGCTAAGCATACAAGAGAGTGTTCTCCACGTTGGGTGGTGGACAGTGCCATCAACTGACCGTTGACTTCTGGCAGCCCCATAGGGTCCTAAAGGCAAGAAAAGAACAGAGGTGGCTGGCCATCGCCTGCCTCTGCATGGCGGCCCGGGACTTCCTTGGAGGTCTCCCATCCAAATACTAACCAGGGCCAACCCTGCTTAGCTTCTGAGATCTGACGAGATCAGGCTAGCCTCGGCCATCGCGACAAGGGCTCTCCGCGTCTGGCCTGCCATAATTCAGTGTATTTCGGTATGAAGCAGGGACGGGGATTTAGTTAGGTGGCAGCAAAAGAGATTTAGGGCCAACGTCAAAGGCTCGTTTCAGGGGGGGAGGAAGCGGTGTCTTGCCACAGGGCGATTCCCCTCCGCTGCCGGGTGGCTGAAACCGCCACTAACTGCCACGAAGCACCGGAGTGGCTGGAACCAAAGACCCGCCTTAACACAACAGCTATTCCACCCTGTGGAAATGCCAAAAACGTACTGCTCCTGTAAGCAATCTGGGGTTAGAGCTGTGAAAATGGCAAACTCTGTGTTAGGGATTGTTAGGAAAGGGATTGAGGATAAAACGGCCGATATTGCAGTGCCCCAGAAGGGCGGGGTGTAAATCCAATCTCTTCTCTTCTTCTTCACAGATTTAGAAAAGAGACGACTAAGGGGAGACGTGATAGAGGTTTATCAAATTATGCCTGGGGTGGACGGAGTTGACAAAGAGAACTTTCTCTCCCCAAATGTCAGAACTTGAGGGCATCCAATGAAGCTGATGGGCAGTAGGTTCAGGACAGACAAAAAGAAATACTACGGTTTTACACAGAGAGTGATTAAAATGTGGAATTCCCTGCCAGAAGAGGTAGTGATGGCCTCAGGAATAAACAGCTTGAAAAGGGGATTAGATAGATTCATGGAGGATAAGTCTATCAGTGGCTCCTAGCCATGGTGACTAACCCGCTGAATCGCAGAGCCAGGAGGCAACATCAGGGGACGGCCTCGGCCTGTACACCCTGTTGTTGGCCGTCCAAAGGAACAGGTTGGCCACTGTGTGAGACAGGATGCTGGGCTAGATGGACCATAGATCTGATCCAGCAGGGCTTTTCTTATGTTCTTATGTCCATGCTAAAATGTGATTAAAATAGTTTCAGCGTCCATTTACTGCCAAGGCTTTGGCTTTAGGGCATCAAATCTGTTCACACCACTTTTCACCGCGACATAGAATGTACATCTGCCTTCACCCTTAGAAGGGACCATCTGACCATCTGTCTTCACTCTCCGTGTTGATGGGGCCCGTGGGGGGGGCACTTTTTTCTCCCGGGGATAGTTTTTTATGCTTCTAAGTGCGCGTCCTTCGTTAACCTCAAAGCATGCGATGGCTCCATGGAGCTGCAGCGTCTGCAGATGTTAAAGCGTCTCCGTAACAAGGATGGATTAAATTTCTTGTTGTGAATGAAGTCGGTATTACATGCAGCCGATCTCAAGCTTTATTCGGTCCATGCAGTTCAGATTGGAAACCAAAGAGTTCAATAGAGTTGTGCCCAGCTTGTTTAGGGATTCCAAGTATTATATTAAAAAAGTAAAGGTTCCCTTGCTCGAAAGCCAGTTGAATCCGACTCTAGGGTTGCGGTGCTCATCTCCGTTTCAAAGCCAAAGAGCCAGCGCTGTCCGAAGACGTTTCCGTGGTCATGTGGCCGGCATGACTAAACACCAAGGCGCACGGAACGCTGTTACCTTCCCACCAAAGTGGTACCTATTTATCTACTTGCAATTTCTTGCTTTCGAACTGCTAGGTTGGCAGGAGCTGGAACTAGAGACGGGAGCTCACTCCGTCATGCGGCAACTCGGGTCTCGAACTGCTGAACTACCGACCTTCCACAGCCTGCAGTTCAGCATCTTAACCACTTGAGCCACCGCAGCTCCTAAGTATTATATATCGGTATATAAGTATTATATACTGATGTATTATACAAAAATTAAATGTTGTGATAAAAGATACGGGGGGAGGGGGGGAGGGGGAGTCTGTTTTTCAGTGAGTGGATTTTAGGGAAGGGTATTCAGATTTGAGGGACTGCGGTGGCTCAAGTGGTTAAAATGCTGGACTGCAGACCGGAAGGTTGGTAGTTCAGGAGTTCGAGACCCGCGTGCCGCATGACGGAGTGAGCTCCTGTCTCTGGCCCCAGCTCCTGCCAACCTAGCAGTTCGAAAGCAAGACATTGCAAGTAGATCAATAGGTACCACTTCAGTGGGAAGGTAACAGCGTTCCGTGCGCCTCGGCATCTAGTCATGCCGGCCACATGACCACGGAGAAGTCTTTGGACAGCGCTGGCTCTTCAGCTTGGAAACGGAGATGAGCACCACATCCCTAGAGTCGGATTCGACTGGCTTTCGAGCAAGGGAAACCTTTACTTCTACTATTCAGAGTTGAGGGGAGCCAGTTATAGATAGCAGTAGTGTTTTACTTTGGCCTTTGTTTCTTGGACACGAAATTTTAAACTTTTTAGGTTCTTGTTTTGGGGGGAAATATATATATGCAGCCCATGGAATGCTGAAGTGCATAGCCCTAGTTAATAACGTCATCACTTAGTCGGTGGGAAGAAACGATGTATCCCAAAGGGCCGCGAAGAGTCGCCAAAACGTTCCGAGCGTTTTTTTAAAAAGCGGTAACCACAGTGATGTCTTTAAAAGAAGGAATGCCCACCTCATGGGGACCCTTTCAAGGTGCCCCCCCTTGTTTGTTGCTTTTATTTTGCTTTATTTCTCAAAGTTGCAGCGCCGCCTGATTGTACGCGACGTCCTATAAAGAAGATCTATGCCCGCGATCGCTCTTTGAAAAGGGACGGCGGCCGCTCTCCCGTTTAAAGGGAATGCAGTCGAGCGGTAAATGTAGGGAGCCCGCTCTTTTCACAGGGACTGTATCGGAGCCAGCGGACGGTCTTTGATGTTGTCACAATAGAGCCCAGAGTACGAGGGCCAGAAGAATGTCGGAAGGAGGCGGCATTCATTAGTTTTGAAGCCAGGGGGCTTCTAATGTGTGGCAGAACTCTGGCTTTCCTTGCTTGCCGGGAGGGCCCCGTTTGCAGGATCACACTTCTCGTAAGGCCCTCCGGTCCGGGAGTCTGTGGGTAAACATTTCATTATAAACCAGCTGCTCTGGCAGGGTTGCCGCATCCTCCGTGGCCACCGGTGGGGAATGGAGGGGGTACGGTTGCCAGCTACAGGGGGGGACATTTCCTGGAGATTTGTGGGTGGAG
The DNA here is from genome assembly GCF_001447785.1 of Gekko japonicus. Classification (NCBI taxonomy): domain Eukaryota; kingdom Metazoa; phylum Chordata; class Lepidosauria; order Squamata; family Gekkonidae; genus Gekko; species Gekko japonicus. The sequence goes on from NW_015160332.1 coordinate 76,916, forward strand.
CCCGGGGAGGACGGGGACCCCAGTGGGGGACAAGGCCACAGAGGCCACCCTCCAAAGCACCCTTTATTTTCCCAGGGGAACTGATCTGTGTAAGTCTGGAGATGAGATGTAATTCTGGGGGGGTCCCCAGGTCCCACCTGGAGGTTGGCATCCCTGTGCTCTAGCAGCCTAAACTGTACAGGCCGTGGATTACGGGCTTCATAAAGCCAGACCTTTCTTTTTCCACTTCGGGCCTCCTCTTTGAGCTGGCTAGCCAGGGCTCTTTCAGAAAAACTAGGCAAGAAGGCCGTTTGGAAGCCAAGATGCGTTCTTTGCCGGTAGCTTTAAGTTGTCAAATAACTAATCAGGGGGATACCAGCTTATTCTCTGGAGCAGTTTTGAATGATCTGTGTCCGATTGCGGGCGTTTGTTTCGATCTGAAAAGTTGCGCACGGCTAAGGAATAACTTGCAAGAAATGATGGCTCTCAAAACCCGTTTCAATGGTTGTTTTGCTCCAGTCAACGTGTTTCTTGTCTACTGCAAACAACATGGCTCCCCTCTGAAACTCGTAGGCAGGTGAGGTAGAAAAAGCCCAGCAGGAACTCATTAGCATAATAGGCCACACCCAACAGCAGGAACTTATTAGCATATTGGGCCACACCCCTGACAGCACAGCTCATTGGCATATTAGGCCGCACCCACATGTTACCAGAAGTGTGGTTATCCAGCCACACCCACCTTTTGCTTGTTATTCTGTTTACCTTGTTTGTTGTCAAAACCCAGGGCCTTTTTGTGTAGCAGGAACTCCTTTGCATGTTAGGCCACACACCCCTACTGTAGCCAATCCTAATGCATTTCTGCTGTTGGGTGTGGCCTGTTATGCTAATAAGTTCCTGCTGGGCATGGCCAACTTGGGAGCCAGCCGGAACTCCGTTCCTGTGCGTTCCTGCCCAAAAATAGCCCTGATTCTGTCTGATTTGCAGACGGGAGAATGAACTTTGGCTACTTCATCAGTTGTATTTTCTGTTCACACTGAAGTATCAAAGCCAGTTTGGTGTAGTGGTTTAGGAGCACGGACTCTAATCCGGGAGAACCGGGTTTGATTCTCTGGTCCCCCACATGCAGTTGCTGGCGTGACCTTGGGTCAGTCACAAGTTCTTTCAGGGCTGTTCTCTCAAGAGCAGTCCTTGAAAGAGCTCTCTCAGCCCCACCTGCCCCACAGGGTGTCTGTTGTGGGGAGGGGAAAGGGAAAGGAGTTTGCAAGCCGCTCTGAGATTCCTTCGGGGAGTGAAGGGCGGGATATGAATCCAATCTCTCTTCTTCTCAAAAGGTTGTGCGTAGAGTCCCTCTTGTTAGTGGTGCCTGTGTGTATACATCAAAAGTTTCTTGCCCACAAAATATAGAAAGGTGGACCAAATCGGCTGTCCTGCTGATGTGTATTTTGCAGGCAAAATTGCTATTCATGTACAGGTGGGTTGGTTAATGAGCAGCATCATTCGTGTGTATCTTGTATAGTGAATTGATTTCTGAGAACACATTACAACATATGGACCTCCTGATGGCCCCTCGGTTTTGGCCACTGTGTGACCCAGAGTGTTGGAATGGGTGGGCCACTGGCCCGATCCAACATGGCTTCTCTTATGTTCTTATTAACACGTGGAATTCACTGCTGCAGGAAGTGGCGGCAGCTACAAGCATTATGCAGGATGGTAAGAACCATAGAGCTGGAAGGTTAACCCTAACCTCCAAGGTCATCTAGCCCGACCCCCCTGCACAATGCAGGAAATTCACAAATACCTCCCCCCGCACACACCCAGTGACCCCTTTCCAATGCCTGATCCAACATGGCTTCTCTTATGTTCTTA
>NW_015160332.1:79023-109400 GCF_001447785.1 Gekko japonicus
GCCAATGTTGGATCAGGCCAAAGGCCCATCCAGTCCAACACTCTGTGTCACACAGTGGCCAGAAATACCAGTGCCATCAGGAGGTCCAGCAGTGGGGCCAGGACATTAGAAGCCCTCCCACTGTTGACCCCCCCCCCAAGCACCAAGAAGACAGAGCATCACTTGCCCCAGAGCCCCTAGCTATACCTTGTGGCTAATAGCCACTGATGGACCTCTGCTCCATATGCTTATCTAATTCCCTTTTGAAGCCGTCCATGCTTGTAGCCGCCACCACTTCCTGTGGCAGTGAATTCCATGTGTTAATCACTCTTTGGGTGAAGAAGTACTTCCTTTTATCCGTTCTAACCCGACCGCTCTGCAGTTTCATGGAGTGCCCACGAGTTCTTGTATTGTGAGAAAGGGAGAAAAGTACCTCTTTCTCTACCTGCTCTTTCCCATGCATAATCTTATAAACCTCGATCATGTCACCCCTCAGTCGTCTTTTCTCCAAGCTAAAGAGCCCTAAGCGCTTTAACCTTTCCTCATAGGGAAAGTGTTCCAACCCTTTTATCATTCGAGTTGCCCTTTTCTGCACTTTTTCCAAAGCTATAATATCTTTTTTAAGGTGTGGTGCCCAGAACTGCACACAGTATTCCAAATGAGGTCTCACCATTGATTTATATAGGGGCATTATTATATTGGCTGATCTGTTTTCAATACCCTTCCTAATAGTCCCCAGCATAGCATTGGCCTTTTTTATTGCAGTCACACACTGTCTCGACATTTTCAGTGGGTTATCTACTACAACTCCAAGATCTCTCTCTTGATCAGTCTCTGCCAGTTCAGACCCCATCAATGTGTAATTTTATTTAGGATTTTTGGCTCCAATGTGCATCACCTTGCACTTGGCCACATTGAACCCCATTTGCCATGTTGACGCCCACTTGCCCATCCTTGACAGATTCCTTTGGAGTGCCTCACAATCCTCACTGGTTTTCACCACCCTGAACAACTTTGTATCATCCGCAAATTTAGCCACTTCACTGCTTACTCCCAACTCCAAATCATTAATGAACAAGTTAAAAAGCAGTGGACCAAGTACTGATCCCTGCGGTACCCCACTGCTTACCCCCCTCCACTGAGAGAACTGCCCATTTGGAGAAGGGAGGGATTTATGACATAGAGTCCACCTTTCAAAGCGGCCATTTCCTCCAGGGGAACTGATCTCTGTTGCTTGGAGATGAGTTGTGATCCCGGGGAGTTCTCCAGCCGCCCCATAAAGGTTGCAGCCCTATCCCGCACCTATGGTCACATGTGCTTGTTCTTGAGCAAGGCTTGGGAGACGGCTGTATAAAATGTTTTTGGTCGTGTGTTTCACATTAAAGCCATTCCTTATTCTGGGAGTCTTCATCTGAGGACCCCAGAAATACAGCATTTATAACTGAGGTCGGGTTGCCCGCTCTTGGGAAGTTCATGGAGATTTGGGGGGCGGAGCCTGGGGAGGGCGGGGTTTGCAGAGGGGGAGGGGCCTCGGCAGGGTCTGATGCCACTGAGCCCCGCCCTCCAGAGCACGGAGAATTTGCCGTGCGAAAGGCACAAATGTCGGGCCGATTTTCGGGGCGTGATCACACTGCGACATCGTGCCGCTTCTTTGCCACACTGCAGCATCGCCGTGTGATCGCCAGCTAACAGGCTAAGTACGGAGACTCGGGGGACCATGTGATCGGGCTACCGCGCTTTATTTTGCTCCTGGGCAAACAGCCCCCCCTCCCCCCCCGCGTTATCTGGCCCATGTGACTGGGGCCGCTGTAGATTTTCCGGGCTGTGTGGCCATGGTCTTGTCATTGTAGGACCTGACGTTTCGCCAGTAGCTGTGACTGGCATCCTCAGAGGTATAACACAGAAAGATGGAGGTCTCTCTGTGTCAAGGTGAGAAGAAAATGGTAGGCAGGTAATTTATCTCTACTCCAGAAGATATATTTTTTGGGGGGGGGAGCATAGTGAAGGAAATAAATATGTCAACATTGGAGATGAATGGACAAATGTATCCTTAACTGTGGAACGCTGTGAGTAATTAACTGAGACTCTGCCAGTACGCTCCATCCGTCTCTCCTCTCAAGCATGGAAGTTGCAGAGAGTAACAGCCGTACAAGAATATACATATAATTTATGACAGAATAGATTTAAAAAAAAGATATTGGCCCTGGCGATTAGCCTCAATAAAGAACCAAACTGTACTGTGACAAAAGAAAATGACCATTATTGACCCTGACCGTACACGTTTCGGCCCATCGGCCTTCCTCAACTGTCAAACAAATGGCCGTTGCACTGTAATGTCAGGAGCCACTCTGGAATATCGTCTGTCAACCTTTAGTTTCTTAATTCTATGCTGTTTGGGTTGAGCCCCTGGCGCCCTCCCCCCCCCCGTTTTCAGTAGAAGGGCCAGCCCTGAAGTGCCTCCCACGCTTGCCTCAGAGCTTGCCCAGGCGTGGTACTAAGTTGTGTCGATATTATACTGGTAGTTTTGACCACAGCTGAGAGCTACCCCCCCCCCCATGCTCCTGCTACTGTGTGGAAAACACGGTACCCTCGAAGGCACGGTGTCTCCTGAAAGGATCTTGAAATAACGCATTGAAAGAATGCCGCCGGTGCCATTCCCTACCCCCTGGCACATCTGCTTGTCTAAGTGGGATCTTGTCCTGTTCCCAGAACCGGCAGAGGTCCATCAGTGGCTCTTAGCCACAAGGTATAGATAGGGGCTCCGGGGCAAGTGATGCTCTGTCTTCTTGGTGCTTGGGGGGGGGGGGGGGGTGAACAGTGGGAGGGCTTCTAATGTCCTGGTCCCACTGGTAGACCTCCTGATGGCACTGGTATTTCTGGCCACTGTGGGACACAGAGTGTTGGACTGGATGGGCCTTTGGCCTGATCCAACATTGGCGTCTCTTATGTTCTCTTATGTTCTCATGGTTCTCCCACCCCCCAAAAAAATCATACTTGATTATGTTATTTCCGGCATGCACCGGAAGTGACATCATGCTGGCAACATCTGGGTGATGGTCTTGTATATGGGCAAAAACGCTATGGCGGTGTTCCCTCTAAGCTGAGTTAGCGTGAGCTAGCTCACGGTTTCTTGGCCTCCAGCTCACAGATTTTTGTCTTCGCTCAAGAAAAGATGGCTCCAGGACAAACTAAGTTATGCTGCAGCGAAATGGCTCGCTCACAACTTGAATGCCAGTAGCTCACAAAGTCGAATGTTTTTGCTCACAAGCCTCCACGGCTTGGAGGGAGCACTGCTCTATGGTGGTGCAGTTTTTACCATAGAGTTTTTGCCCAAATACCAGAGTGTCGCTGGGACAGCCAAACGTGATGACATCACTTCCGCCACACACTGGAAGTGACATCGCCAAGTTACCATGTAGTCTAGGCCTCCCTCCTGCTCCTGGTAAGTCCCCCCCGCCCCCTGTCAGTAAGTCCCCCCAGGAGGAACCTGACCAGTGGCAACCCCATCTGGTTGTGCTGTGAAATCCTCTAGTTCGTTGGGAGCCAGAAGCATAAAGAGTTTTCAAACCACCCCGTCTTTTTTTTTAAAAAAAAGCATCTTGCAGGTGATAGATCCTGGAATAAAATGAGTTTGACGCTTCTGCTCTAACCACTGCACCACTCGTAACAGTGAATGGGGGAGGCTACAGGTAACGTCGTTACTTGTAGCTGTCTACCTCTGCACGTCACAATTACAGTGGAATGCGTGCTTGCTGTTTTGCGAGTGAAACCAAAAGGGTTTATATAACTGTCAGAGGTTCCTTTTTATAACATCGGTCCGGCTCCCAGCCAAAACACCGCCACCCCCGTTTTGCATTATTGTCTGAATCGATTCCTTGTCTCACGGAAGGTAAATAAAATTTGTTCCTGACCGGTCTTGTTTTCATGGCTGTGAAATAAAATCTGAAATGCAAACAAAACCAAAATCCAAGAATATTAATCTTTTTTAAAAAAAAAACTATACTTCTGAACTCTTGGAATTAAACCCCACCACCACCACCACCGCGTATAGTTCTTAAGTGTGCTGTCGGACCGAATGTTCAACCCTCAGCCTCTTTGGAAAGTGCTTGCTGGGGTCTGGTTTTCCAAACTGTCGTCCTGTGACAACCGCAGTGGCTGTTTCTGAGTGGGTTAATCCCAGAGACACAAAGGTGACTGATTCTTGCGCTTTTCTGAAGCCCTTCCCACTCTAAGAGAGCCGGTTTGGTGTTGTGGTTAAGTGCGCGGACTCTGATCTGGGAGAACTGGGTTTGATTCCCCACTCCTCCACTTGCACCTGGCTGGATGACCTTGGTCAAGCCACAGTTCTGATAAGAGCTGTCCTTGAAAAAGAGCAGTTTCTGTCAAGAGCTCTCTCAGCCCCACCTACCTCCCAGGGTGTCTGTTGTGGGGAGGGGGAGGGAAAGGAGTTTGTAAGTCGCTCTGAGACACCTTTGGGTAGTGAAGGGCGGGGTATAAATCCAATCTCCTTTCATTCCAAAAGAGCTCCAGGCCCCAAATGGAGGTTGGCCACCCTAGCCAGGAAACGCAGGGGCAGGTACCATATTTGGACTCCCTGCATTAAGCTGTTAGAGCAGGGGTGTCAAACATGCGGCCCGGGGGCCATATTAGGCCCCTGGGCAGCTTCCATAAGCATGTTTTTATTTTAAGTGGAAAAAAACACCCTCTTTGTGTTTGTGTCCTTTATAAAGTTTATCTCTCCACTACCTGGCATTACATTTTATGACACACATGGTCCGGCCCAACAAGGTCTCATTTATGTCTGATCCGGCCCTCATAACGAATGTGTTTGACAGCCCCCGACCTAGTGGGACTTTTCTCCCTCTCAGTTTGACCGCTGCCACCACCTGACCTTTATAGGGATTGCCCACTTCCCTTCCATGTTCTGAGGCCTTGCCTCTGTGTCTCCCGCTGCCCAGAGCCCGGTGACCACAGGGACCTTTTACTGCCTTTTGCACTACTAGAAGAGTAGCTGCCTGCCAAATGACTGCCCTGATTTGATCTCCTTGATCTCAAGAGTCTTCTCCAGCACCATAATTCAAAAGAATCTATTCTTCGGCGCTCAGGTAGTGGAGATATAAACTTTATAAAGGACACAAACACAAAGGTTTTTTTTTTTCTTAAAATCATGATTAAAACATGAGCCCTCTTGCGATATTTTGTTTATTTAACAGTGTCTGATAACTGACACCTCTTGCTCTGAATGATTGCATCAAAATGTCTGTGCTCTTGCAATCCTGAATATGCTGTTCAGGTGTGTATCTGTAAGCGGCAAAGCCTACAATGACGCAGCAGCAGCAGAACTGGAAGAAGAAGCAGAAGACAGCCAGTTCCACTGCGGGCCTGATAGAAAGCCTCCGGGGAGGGGGGTCTGATCCGGCCCCCGGGCTGCATGTTTGACACCCCTGCACCAGGTGTTGGGGAAACTGAGGAGGACAGGGTGCAACAGGACCTTCAGGCCAGGGCAGACCTGTTTGCCACACTGGGGAAAAGACTTTTTCCAGCAGCCTGGACTCTTTCTCCACGTGTTGTGTTTGTTTTGTTTTAAATGTTTGTTGGTGCACCAGTAAACAAAAGGGGGGGGGGATAGACAAGGTTTCACCCATTGTGCTCTTCAGGATTTGTGACAGTTGCTGTACTCCAGACAGACCCTTATATCGTTTTGCGTTTGCTTCCTTTGCTTCCCCCCACCCACCCCCGGTCCAGGACATCCTCCATGCAGACAGCCTTTCATCTCCCGACTCCAGCTTCACCCTCAACCCAGAGGACAGAAGGGGCTACCCTGACCCCCAAGCGGCACACAGGGCCTTTGCCAAGCAACGCTTCAGGCAGGAGAGCGGGCAGGCGTCTTTGCAAAGAGATGGGCCTCAGCCTTTCCTTCTGGACCTCCCAAACTTCCCTGACCTCTCCAAAGCGGACATCAACGGGCAGAATCCCAACATCCAGGTAAAACCGCTCGGCTAGATTGACTGTCGCAGTCCTGTGCTGAATTACTCCAATCTGTGTCCATTGACATCAGCGGGTTTAAGACTAGAGCAGGGGCCCCCAACCTCTATGAGGAGAGGAGGAGAGATTGGATTTACACCCCGCCCTTCACTACCCAAAGGAGTCTCAGAGTGGCTTACAGTCTCCTTTCCCTTCCCCTCCTCACAACAGACACCCTGTGAGGGAGGTGGGGCTGAGAGAGCTCTCTCTCGAGGACTGCTCGTGAGAGAAAAGCTCTGAAACAACTTGTGACTGACCCAAGGTCACACCAGCAGCTGAATGTGGAGGAGTGGGGAATCAAACCTGGTTCTCCCAGATTAGAGTCCGCACACTTAACCACCACACCAAACTGGCTGTGAGCGAGAGTTTTAGAAATTCTGATGTGGTGTGGTGGGCGTGGTGGGCACGGCCACAAAATGGCCACCACAGCTTACCTTCAGTCACACGATGAAGTGCTGTGGCGCAAGCTGCTGCCAAAGCAACCTTTAAAGAAATCTGCACTGCCAATCAAATCTCCAGTGGCCAGTCAGAATCCTTGCTGGGCAAAAGCCTCGTCTGGCCCCACCCACTTTCTAAAAACACTTGGCGGGCACGAGAATGGGCGTTGGCGGGTGCCGTGGTGCCCACGTGCGCCATGTTGCGGAACCCTGGACGAGAGAGTCTGTCTAGAACTGGACAGTTGGAATCTTACTTGAGGAAACAGTCCGGACCAACTTGTCTCCCAGTACGGAAGCAAGGGTCTCAGGCGGAGGTCTTTCCCATCACCTGCTGCCTGATCTTTTTAACTGGAGATGCCGGGGACTGAACTTGGGACCTTCTGCATGCCAAGCAGAGGCTCTTCCACTGAGCCATGGCCCCACTTCATGGCTCTTCAGGGTCTCAGGCTGAGGTCTTTCACATCACCTGCTGCCTAGTTCTTTAATTGGAGATGCCGGGGATTGAACCTGGGACCTTCTGCATGCCAAGCAGAGGCTCTGCCACTGAGCCACGCCCCCCCCCAAGCAAATTTAAATAATCAATATGTTTACCTTCACACATGAACCTGCCTAATACTGAATCAGACCCTTGGTCCATCAAGGTCTGTACTGTCATTTTCATTTTTTCATTTTTCATTTATTTTCATTTTTCTTATATTGTTGTTCTAAACCATTTTAATTGTTCTTAATTGTATTCTGTATTGTGTTCAGGTTGTTTTGTGTTGTTTTTGTTGGAAATGTGTGACTTCCAAGATTCCAGTCATTATAGGGTTAATCTGCTTTACCTAGTGTACTGCTGTTTAGACTGACCTGGAAGGGAAACTTGGCTCAGAGCCAATGGGAAGATAGCCCGGGAAAAATCTAAGTCTGCTTACTGGCGATCATTGGTTACTGTGTTCAGGTGATTTCCTTCTGGGGGTCAAGAAGAAGGGGAATCTCCATTGTTGTGCAACCATGTGTTCTTTGCTGTAAGGATGTAAAAATGTAGATCTAGATACCTCTTTGTTTTGTAGCTTTCCATGCGAACCCTTCCCTTAGAAATAAAGCTTTTTACATAGTAATGTCTCCTCTCCAGTGAAGCAAGGATCCATTGGAAACGCTGAGAATTTAAGTATTTTTGACTATTTCCCCAACATATTCCAGTAGCAGCCTCTTCCGGTAGCATCCTCTGGATGCCAAATGGCCTTGTAAGCTGTCCCCCTGCTTCGGCGGGGAGGGTGGGGGTATAAATTAAATAAATTGTAAAAAAGGATTATGTGGTAGGATCCAATTTAACAGCACAGCTGTACGCAGTTGTGCAGACCCCAGTCCCTGATCGTTTGTCCAAGTGACTTTTGTGAGTCATTCAGTGCAGCGGAACTCCGTTGCCTGGGCGGAAACGCCCTCTTGACTATTTCAGTTTTGCATAGTTTGCGGAAGGCCAGGAGTGGGGGGAGCCTTCCTGACCTCACCGGGCATACCGTTCTGTAAGGCGGGAACCACAACAGAGAAGGAATGTGTACGGGCCGTCGTTGATTTGCCCGTTTGCAGGTCGGCAGCTGAAGAAGAGCCGGCTCAGATGAGCCAGGCTGCAGCGGCACAGCCTAGAGGGAAAGGTGCTCCCACAGACGTGAGGGCCCAAGGCCAGCGGAGAAATGTATTTTTAAGCCAGTTTGGTGTCGTGGTTAAGTGCGCGGACTCTAATCTGGGAGAGCCGGGTTTGATTCCCCACTCCTCCTTCACTTGCACCTGGCTGGATGACCTTGGGCAAGACGTAGCTCTGATGAGAGCTGTTCTTGAAAAAAGAGCAGTTTCTGTCAGAGCTCTCTCAGCCTCACCCATCTCACAGGGTGTCTGTTGTGGGGAGGGGAAGGGAGAGGAGATGGTAAGCCGCTCTGAGACACCTTTGGGTAGTAAAGGGTGGGGTATAAATCCAATCTCTTCTTCTTCTTCTTCTTAAAAAATAGCAAACGACTCGATTCTTAGAACAGGATTTCCAGTTGTGTTGCTCTAATAATACAGTCCCCCGATGATATGGCCAGATCTCTCTCCGGAATTAAATATTCTCGTTCAGCCTCTGTGCCATTTCCCCAACTGCTTTAGCGTTAACAAGACAAGGAAACACTCGGCCGGGTAACCTGAGCAGCTGTTAGTTTTGTGCTCTCGAGTGTGTGTTGTACACTTTGTGACTACCGCAGTGGCCAGATGCACCGCCGCACCCGGGTCAACGAATGCACGGGACCCTCTCGGAAAGGAGGTCCCTTTGAAAGCCAGTGGGCATCTTTCCGCGAGGAGCGGCGGTCTCTTCCTCACAGTGAGAAGCTCCTTTGTTGGGCGCCACTGACTCGACGCCTGCCAGCCCATGCAGCCATGCCAGCCGTGCGGAGTCACTCGGGGCACGGCGGGTTCGCTTTCTTCCTCCTCCAGAACAGAGTGAGGTCATGTGTCGAGCGACTGGGCTCGTCTGCCGTTTCCTTTGTGGTGTTCTTCTCCCTTTCTCCAGCTATCGAAGAAACCCTGCCCTCGGAGGACACTGCCGCCCGCCTTTCTTATCTGAGCTCTCCTCTTCCTTCCATTTTTCCTAGCCGTATTTTCCCCACATCGTAGAAAAGAGCAAGATTTCAGTAGCACTTTCAAGACGAACAAAGTTTGAGGCAGGGGAGGAGTTTCCGTGAGTCACCGCTCACGTCTTCAGATACAGCTAGAACGGGAGTCCATCTGGCCTCATATCTTGGAGACCGGAGTAGTTTCAGATCCAAGATATAAGGACAGGCTGACTCATATTCTAGCTGTATCTGAAGAAGTGAGCAGTGACTCACGAACGCTCGTCCCCTGCCACAATCTTTGTTAGTCTTTAAGGTGCTAATACTGGACTCCTGCTCTTTTCTGCTGCTACAGACAGACTAACACAGCTACCCATCTTGATATTTCCCACACAGGAATGCAGCAAAACCTGCTGCATAACTCATGTACATACGTGCTGTCAAGTCGCAACCAGCTTACCGTCAACCCCAGCAAGGGGCTTTCAAGGCAAGTGAGCAGCAGAGGGGGTTTGCCATTCCCTTCCTCTGCAGAGCCTGCCTTGGTGGTCCCCCATCCAAGGACCGACCCTGCTTAGCTTTTGAGATCTGACAAGATCGGGCTACACCATGCAGCCTTCCCTAACATGCCCTGTTACGCTCGCCATATCCAGTGCAGTGAGACAGGTCTCCTCAGTGCGTGTTTCTGCACCCAGGCTTCTCTCTCAAGTAGTCCCTTAAAAGAGCTTAGCCCCAATTCTGTGTCTCCCTCACTCTCCAAACTGGTACACAGGAGATCAGTCTCTCTAAGATGAGTAGGGCTCAGCAGCTGTCCCACCCCTTTGCACGCTCCTGGGAGAGCCAGTGCAGTATCGTGGTTAGTCTGCTGAGTTCTGGGAGAACCAGGTTTGAATTCCCACTCTGCCATAGAAATTTTCTGGGTGACCTTGGGCCAGTCACGTATTCTCAAACTAACGTGTTATGACAATCTCGCCCTCTTCCCTCTCTCACACACAGGATTTCTCCTTAATTTCTTCTTTCTTGCTTGCTGAGCAGCCCCTACATCTATTTTCTCCTTACTTGTTGGTCTATGGCTGTCCCACCCTACAGCTTTATTATATATTTTTATGTTAACCCAACCCAGGGACCTGAGGGAAGAGACAAAATCACCTTCCTATCTTCTGCTTCTGAAATGGCACACACAGTGTTTTATTTGTAAGCCGCACTGAGCCCGTTCGCGGGGAGGGCGGGGTAAAAATATTCAAATAAATAAATAAATAAATAATTTAACTTAGAGGAGAAAAGGTCAGGTGGAATCAGGGGAAGGATGTATGAGGTGAACAGATTATAAAAACGGAGGCCAGCGGAGAAATGTTTTTTTAAGCCAGTTTGGTGTAGTGGTTAAGTGCGCGGACTCTAATCTGGGAGAGCCGGGTTTGATTCCCCACTCCTCCACTTGCAGCTGCTGGATGAGCTTGGGCAAGCCGTAGTTCTGACAAGAGCTGTTCTTGAAAAAGAGCCGTTTCTGTCAGAGCTCTCTCAGCCCCACCCACCTCACAGGGTGTCTGTTGTGGGGAGGGGAAGGGAGAGGAGTTTGTAAGCCGCTCTGAGACACCTTTGGGTAGTGAAGGGTGGGGTATAAATCCAATCTCTTCTTCTTCTTCTTAAAAAATAGCAAATGACTCGATTCTTAGAACAGGATTTCCCGTTGTGTTACTCTAATAATACAGTCCCCCGATGATACGGCCAGATCTCTCTCCGGAATTAAATATTCTCGTTCAGTCTCTGTGCCATTTCCCCAACTGCTTTAGCATTAACAAGACAAGGAAACACTCGGCCGGGTAACCTGAGCAGCTGTTAGTTTTGTGCTCTTGAGTGTGTGTTGTACTTTGTGACTACCACCGTGGCCAGATGCACCGCCGCACCCGGGTCAATGAATGCATGAGACCCTCTCGGAAAGGAGGTCCCTTTGAAAGCCAGTGGGCATCTTTCACTGCGAGGAGCGGCGGTCTCTTCCTCGCAGTGAGAAGCTGGGCGCCACTGACTTGACGCCTGCCGGCCCATGCAGCCGTGCAGAGTCACCCGGGGCACGGCGGGTTCGCTTTCTTCCTCCTCCAGAACAGAGTGTCGAGCGACTGGGCTCGTCTGCCGTTTCCTTTGTGGTGTTCTTCTCCCTTTCTCCAGCTATCGAAGAAACCCTGCCCTCGGAGGACACTGCCGCCCGCCTTTCTTATCTGAGCTCTCCTCTTCCTTCCATTTTTCCTAGCCGTATTTTCCCCACATCGTAGAAAAGAGCAAGATTTCAGTAGCACTTTCAAGACGAACAAAGTTTGAGGCAGGGGAGGAGCTTCCGTGAGTCACCGCTCACGTCTTCAGATACAGCTAGGACGGGAGTCCATCCGGCCTCATATCTTGGAGACCGGAGTAGTTTCAGATTCGAGATATAAGGACAGGCTGACTCATATTCTAGCTGTATCTGAAAAAGTGAGCAGTGACTCACGAACGCTCGTCCCCTGCCACAATCTTTGTTAGTCTTTGTTAGTCTTTAAGGTGCTAGTACTGGACTCTTGCTCTTTTCTGCTGCTACAGACAGACTAACACGGCCACCCATCTTGATATTTCCCACACAGGAATGCAACAAAACCTGCTGCATAACACATGTACATACGTGCTGTCAAGTCGCAACCAGCTTAACGTCGACCCCAGCAAGGGGCTTTCAAGGCAAGTGAGCAGCAGAGGGGGTTTGCCATTCCCTTCCTCTGCGGAGCCTGCCTTGGTGGTCTTCCTTCCAAGGACCGACCCTGCTTAGCTTTTGAGATCTGACAAGATTGGGCTACACCATGCAGCCTTCCCTAACATGCCCTGTTACGCTCGCCATATCCAGTGCAGTGAGACAGGTCTCCTCAGTGCGTGTTTCTGCACCCAGGCTTCTCTCTCAAGTAGTCCCTTGAAAGAGCTTAGCCCCAATTCTGTGTCTCCCTCACTCTCCAAACTGGTACACAGGAGATCAGTCTCTCCAAGATGAGTAGGGCTCAGCAGCTGTCCCCTGCCCACCCCTTTGCACGCTCCTGGGAGAGCCAGTGCAGTATCGTGGTTAGTCTGCTGAGTTCTGGGAGAACCAGGTTTGAATTCCCACTCTGCCATAGAAATTTTCTGGGTGACCTTGGGCCAGTCACGTATTCTCAAACTAACGTGTTATGACAATCTCGCCCTCTTCCCTCTCTCACACACAGGATTTCTCCTTAATTTCTTCTTTCTTGCTTGCTGAGCAGCCCCTACATCTATTTTCTCCTTACTTGTTGGTCTATGGCTGTCCCACCCTACAGCTTTATTATATATTTTTATGTTAACCCAACCCAGGGACCTGAGGGAAGAGACAAAATCACCTTCCTATCTTCTGCTTCTGAAATGGCACACACAGTGTTTTATTTGTAAGCCGCACTGAGCCCGTTCGCGGGGAGGGCGGGGTAAAAATATTCAAATAAATAAATAAATAAATAATTTAACTTAGAGGAGAAAAGGTCAGGTGGAATCAGGGGAAGGATGTATGAGGTGAACAGATTATAAAAACCGAGGTAACTTTGTAATCACACTAAATCCAGCTATTATGTTGCCAACAAGTGTTTTTGCTTTTCAACAAGGTCTTTGAAAGTTTGAGGACAGAGGCTTTCTTTTCAGTGTCTGCTTTAACACTCAAGCATAGGTTTCCGAATTTCACTGACACTTCACATTTAGATGGCAGGAACATACAACCAGGTTCCAAAATCCTTCTGTATAGACAGACCAAAGGATCACTCTTCTCTTTAGAGCTATTTCCCTTTCCACTGGGCTGGGATTACTTCTCTTCACTAGAAGCCCTGTCCCTTTTCAGCTTGAATGGGGATCTTCTGTGACCCTCTCACTCCTCTTTGCCTCCTTCCCAGTCCTCAGTCAGTGCTAAACTGTCTCTTCGTCAGCTGTCAGTTCCCATCATTTCTTAACTGATGCTCTCCACAGAGTTCTGTTTGAACAGCCTGTCACTCAAAGGTGACTCTGTTAGAACGTTATCCCTTGACAGTCTGTCACACCTGTCTTACAGGTGAGGAGAGGTGAACAAAGTAAGCTGCACTGGGTCCCCATTGTGGAGAAAGGTGGGGGTATGAATGAATAAATAAATGTGGCCTAAACCAGGCTTGAAGTGGGATCTGGTGAATATGCAAGGACTTCCAGTGTAAAACAGTAGCAGTCATTCAATTAACACTGGAGAGAGAAAAAAGCCGTTTCTCTGCCAGGTCCTTCTTAAAGGTAAACACTCCTTCTGCTTCCAAACAAAATATCAACACAACACAAGATTCTTGGCTTGTAGATATATTTGAATTGTGGACTATAAATATATCTACAAGCAAGAATCTTGTGTTGAAGTGGGATCTAGCATGGTGTAGTGGTTAGAGAGCTGGATTGGGATCTGGGAAACTCGGGTTTAAATCACCACTCGACCACATATACATGAGCATACATGAAACGGCCTTCTACTGCATCAGACCCCCTTGGTCCATCAAAGTCAGTATTGTCTACTCAGACTGGCAGCTGCTCTCCAGGGTCTCAGGCTGAGGGCTTCCACAGTACCTCCTACCTGATCCTTTTAACTGGAGATGCCGAGAATTGAACCTGGGACCTTCTGCATGTTGGGCAGGTGCCCTGCCAGTGAGTTGCAGCCCCTCCTCAGAAGCTCATGCAAAAATAATAAAAAACATTCAACAGACAATATAATGAAATAAACGTATATAAGTGATGTAGGCCCCGGTCACACGGGCCAGATAACGCGGGGGGCGTGGCTATTCGCCCTGGAGCAAAATAAAGCGCGGTAGCCCGATCACACGGTCCCCCAAGTCTCCGTGCTTAGGCTGTTAGCTGGCGATCACACGGCGATGTTGCAGCGTGGCAAAGAAGCAGTGCAGCGTGATCACACAAGCGTTTTGCATTTGTGCACATGTGCAGTTCCGCAGGGCAGCACTGCTTTCAGTTTCATGTTTGTGCGCATGCGCTTACGAAAAACATCCGGTTTGCAACGGGACATGAACGGGCGCCGCATGCGCTTACGAAAAACATCCGGTTTGCGACGGGACATGAACAGGCGCCGGATGCCACGAGATACTAGCACTCCCGCGATCAGACACCAGCCTGTGCCGTGCGTTTTCTGAATACTAGTGCACTTTCCTTGGTACTTTTAAAATTATGATTGCATTAAAAAAAACCCAACCTAAACATAAAGAAACTTTCTTCTCCTTTCCATCTGATACTATTTCCCTCTTTTCCCACTCTGTCCAGGCAAACCCAGAAAGTAGTGGTGGTACCACTGGTGGGACCCAGCTTAGGGTGGCAAGCATTGGACTTGTTGCGATTCTCGACCTGCTGGTTGAAGACCAATGCCACAGAGTACCAAAGTCCTCCTTTATTTGACATAAATCATTGACTTGTGGCTTTTCCATATAGCTTCCATAGCCTTTGAGGATGCCATTTCCAGACAACATTAGCCCTTTGTATCTGTCAAAAAACAAACAAATCTATCGGTGATATATCTTCTTCAGTATTCTCAATGTTTATGGTTAGGGACCTATCTACCTAAGGGACCACCTTTCCCCATATGTCCCCCAGAGAGCACGGAGATCGGGATCCCAAAATCGCCCAGTTCTCCCAGGCCCGAAAGAAGCCAGGCTAGTTGCGATGAGGGCCAGGGCCTTTTCTGTGGCGGCTCCATACTGGTGGAATGAGCTCCCGGAGGACATCAGGGCCCTGCGGGACCTTTTGCAGTTCCGCAAGGCCTGTAAGACGGAGCTCTTCCACCAGGCTTTCAATTAGGGGGCCACCTTTGACGTCATGGCCCTGGCCCTAATGTTAACATCAACATAATTGCCAGCCTGACGACCAACAGCCTGGGTTGGGTGTAGGCAACCATCCAGTTGTTGAGAGAACACTGCCATCTTTTACTGTAGTTATACTTGGAGTAGTTATGGTTTTATATATACTAATTTTAACTGAATTCTGTTTTAATATTGTGGAGTTTTCATGTATATTTATTGTAAGCTGCCCTGAGCCTGCCACGGCAGGGAGGGCGGGATAAAAATTTAAATAAATAAATGTTTATTGACCAGCTTTCTCCAATTCTTCAGGTTACTATAGAGGTCATCGATGGGCCAGACTCTGAATCAGAGAAGGACCTCCAGAAGGAAAGCGGTAAACCCAGCTGGCCGGTCCCCTCGCCAGACTGGAGGAACTGGTGGCAGAGGTCGGCACCCACCGTCACCCGCATGAGTAGCGGCGACCGGGATTACAAGTACGATAGCACAACTGAGGACAGCAACTTCTTAAATCCTCTTGGCGGGTGGGATAGGCACGCCCCCGGTCACCGGACGTTTGAATCCAAAGAACAGCCGGAATATGGTAAGAGCTTGAGATCTATATGTTGTCGAAGGCTTTCACAGCCGGAGTCCATTAGCTGTTGCAGATTTTCCGGGTTGTATGACCATGGTCTTGACATTGTAGGACCTGACATTTCGCCAGTAGCTGAGACTGGCATCCTCAGAGTTATAACACAGAAAGATGGAGTACTCTCTGTGTCAAGGTGAGAAGGAAAAAAATGGTAGGCAGGTAATTTATCTCTACTCAGGAAGGTGGGGTAGGGCTGAGTCATTATCTTGTAGGAGTTCCCCAGGCTGTGAACATGCTAATGGAGGAGCTTTCCTGAGGAGATTCTTTTGTATATGGATTGGCTGTTGAAATTCTAATCTTATCTGTAGTGCTATTGTCAGATGTAGAGCATTTTGTGTTTTTCAGGACAGGAAACCATGCCCTGTGTATTTTTAAACTCTCTTTTTTCTTGTTGAAATTTTGTTTATTATGAATTTCCATGGCTTTCCTGTGTAATCTGACATGGTAATTGGAAGTGTTGTCCAGCCTTTCAGTGTCTTGGAACAAAATACTGTGTCCTGTTTGAGTTAGGCTATGTTCAGCCACTGCTGAATTTTCAGGTTGGCCAAGTCTGCAGTGTCTCTCATGTTTTATTCTTGTCTGAATGCTACGCTGTGTGGTCCCGATGTAAATTTGTCCACAACTGCATGGTATGTGGTATACTCCCCCTCACTTCCGCAGGTCTCTTCAGTCTTTTGCCGATTGTAGCATCTGTTGTATACTGAGATCTCTCAGTATTGCCTACTCAAACTGGCAGTGGCTCTTTAGGATCTCAGGTGGGGGTCTTTTATATCACCTACTGCCTAGTCCTTAACTGGAGATGCGGGGGATTGAACCGGGGACCTTCTGCATGCCAAGCAGATGCTCTGCCTCTAAGCCACGGCCCCTCCCACAATGCCCAACATAACCAACCCAGGGACAGCAAAACAAATTCTACTCTTTGCCTGACCACTTTTAGACCACAAACCTTTATTCTTCTACCTTTTTTGTTGTGGCTGCAGATTATATCGATGGGGAGGGAGACTGGAGCTCGTGGTCTGTTTGTAGCGTCACCTGTGGCAGCGGCAACCAGCGGCGTACCAGGGCCTGCGGCTACGCCTGCACAGCAACGGAATCACGAACATGTGACAGGCCCAACTGTCCCGGTAAGGCCCTGCTGAATTACTCTCGCTGGAATTATAAAACTGGTACAATCCAGTTAGCTGATGAAGAGCGCTGTCTTCAGGGACAGAATGTAGCAGTAGATGCCACCAGACTTCTGGGACTTTGAGCTTTGTTGTGCTTTTACAAGACTGTGAATGTCAAGATGGGTGGCCGTGTTAGTCTGTAGCAGCAGAAAAGAGCAAGAGTCCAGGAGCACCTTAAAGACTAGCACAATCTGTGGCAGGGGAAGAGCTCTCGTGAGTCATGGCTCACTTCGTAGAAGTAGAAGAGAGTGAGAGTCTAGTACCACCTTAAAGACTAACAAAATTTGTGACGGGAGGAGCATTCGGGAGTCGCTGCTCACTTCTTCAGATAGATCAAGGCCCCGGTCACACGGAGAATTTGCCGTGTGAAAGGCACAAATGTCGGGCGGATTTTCGAGACGCGATCACACTGCAACATCTTGGAAGCGTAGCGCACCCATGGCCAACCCGTGGCGTCCCACCGAAGATGCGGAGTTAAAAAGTACCAAGAAAAGTGCACTAGTATTTGGAAAACGCGCAGCACAGGCGAGCGACTGATCGCGGGAGCGCTAGTATCCCGTGGCATCCGGCGCCCGTCCACATCTCGTTGCAAACCGGATTCTTTTGTAAGCGCATGTAAACAAACACGAAACTGAAAGCAGTGCTGCTCCGCGGAACTGCGCATGTGCACAAACGCAAAACGCTTGTGTGATCACGCCGCGCCGCTTCTTTGCCACGCTGCAGCATCGCCGTGTGATCGCCAGCTAACAGCTGAAGCACAGAGACTCGGGGGACCATGTGATCGGGCTACCGTGCTTTATTTTGCTCCGGGGCGAACGGCCACGCCTCCCCCCCGCATTATCTGGCCCATGTGACTGGGGCCCAAGATGGGCGGCCGTGTCAGTCTGTCTGTAGCAGGAGAAAAGAGCAAGAGGCCAGTGGCACCTTCATGACCAACACAATCTGTGGCAGGGGAGGAGCTTTCGTGAGTCACGGCTCACTTCTTCAGAAGTATCTGAAGAAGTGAGCAGTGAAAAAGCTCAGTCACGGCTGACTACTTCAGAAGTATCTGAAGAAGTGAGCAGTGAAAAAGCTCATAACGCTACCACAAATTTTGTCAGCCTTTAAGGTGCTCCTGGACTCTCGCCCTTTTCTACTGTGAATGTCAGTCTTGGGTTTTCCCCTGAAGGACCTTGGGCCAATGCTGTTGATTCTACCTGCCCTCTGATCTCATGATCTAGGGTTTCCAACCTCCAGCCAGAGCCCAAAGATCTCCTGGAATTACAACTGACCTCCAGGCTGCAGCGATTGGTTCCCCTGGAGAACACAGCTGCTTTGGAGGGTGGGCTTTGTGGCACCACACCCCTGCCATGGTCCATCACCTCCTCAGGCTTCGCCTCAAACCTCCAGAAATCTCCCAGCCCAAAGCTGGTGGCCCTAAAATCTCAACAGTGGCCAGAGCTCTTTTTGTAGAAAAAGCCCAGCAGGAACACATTAGCATAATAGGCCACACCCAACAGCAGAAATTCATTAGCATATTGGGCCACACCCATGACAGCACAGCTCATTAGCATATTAGGCCGCACCCCCTGTTACCAGAACTGTGGTCATCCAGCCACACCCACCTTTTGCTTGTTATTCTGCTTACCTTGTTTGTTGTCCAAACCCAGGGCCTTTTTTTGGAGCAGGAACTCCTTTGCATGTTAGGCCACACACCCCTGATGTAGCCAATCCTAATGACTTCCTGCTGTTGGGTGTGGCCTATTATGCTAATGAGTTCCTGCTGGGCGTGGCCAACTCGGGAGACAGCCGGAACTCCGTTCCTGTGCGTTCCTGCCCAAAAATAGCCCTGCTGATAACGATTCAGTAGAAAATAATTGCATTTCTTGCACGATGCACTAGGTGGAGTGATCTGGAACTTAAGGCTTTGCAGTCTTCTGAAGTTCTAATTGCTTTTGCTCTACGGGTACAAAATGCCTTGGGATTAGAGCACAGGGGGGAAGAGCAATGTGCAAGGTTTTGCCAATGGAGACCTCCTCTCGCTTAAGACAGCTACGGTCGCTCTCAGCAGAATGACTCCCATGTGATGTCAACAAGGCCTCCCGGATATCAGACCTGTGCTTGCATTGGACTGGGTCAAGGAGAGCCTTCACTTAGATGTAATTGTTCCGGGAACCGGATGAACGCATGAAGCTGCCTGATATTGAACCGGACCGTCGATCCACTAAAGTCAGCCTTGTCTACTCGGGCTGGCAGCGGCTCTCCGGGATCCCAAGAAGCCTTTTACATCACCTACTGGCTGGTCCTCCTTTAACTGGAGATGTCGGGGATTGGACAGGGACCTTCTGCATCCCAGGCTGAGGCTCTTCCACTGAGCTTCCACCCTTACTCGTTGTTGTACTTCCATAAGAACATAAGAGACGCCAGTGTTGGACCAGGCCAAAGGCCCATCCAGTCCAACACTCTGTGTCACACAGTGGCCAGAAATACCAGTGCCATCAGGAGGTCCAGCAGTGGGGCCGGGACATTAGAAGCCCTCCCACTGTTGACCCCCCCCCCAGCATGGCTTCTCTTAAATTCTTACGTTGTAATCCAACTGCTGGTTACGGTAGGCTTGTATCATAGTGCAAATGGGACTGAGAGTGACTTGTGTCAAGGCCACGTAGCCTATTGGTGGCAGGAACGTGTCCTCCAGTTTAGCACATTTTATTTCACCCTTCCTCCGAGGAGGTCAGAGCAGCATACATGGGACTCCCTTCCCCCGTTTGATCCTCAAAATAGCTCCATTGTTCCTTGGAGAGAGAGTGTGATGAGCGAGCTTGAGGTCAGCCAACCAGACCCTCTACCGACATGGTAATCTCCACACCACCATGGGTGCCGGGTTCCTCCCGGCTCCTTCTCTCAGCCACGATACTAACCAGCTCCGCAAAATTTGTTAGTCTTTAAGGTGCTACTGGACTCTTGCCCTTTCCTTCAGCTCCATCACGTCGCGTTAAATGCATTAAAGGTGCAGCCGGGAAACATCCTCGGATGTGGGAAGTTTTTTGAAAAGTTTTTAAAGGCGTTCCCTTTCCCTAGAGGACCGGACAGCAGCACAAATTGGAAGGAGCAGATGGTACTCCCTAAAGAATTCAGTCGGGAGAATGTGATTTTTTTCCCGAGCCAGTCAGAGGGAAGCTTCTGGGACCCCTAACTGTGGACTCCAATTCCCAGGTGCACAAGTCTTAAAGATACAGAGCAGTTTTACTAAACTACAGATAACGCTGACTGAAAAATTTTTGCTCCAATGTGCATCACCTTGCACTTGGCCACATTGAACCCCATTTGCCATGTTGACGCCCACTTGCCCATCCTTGACAGATCCCTTTGGAGTGCCCCACAATCCTCACTGGTTTTCACCACCCTGAACCCTTTTCATATTTCCCTTTTCCATCTTCATCCTTAGTATTTGTATCACATTTTCAACGTTCCGAGCACTTTACAATATTACTTCTTCACCCAAAGAGTGATTCACACATGGAATTCACTGCCACGGGAAGTGGTGGCAGCTACAAGCGCAGACATCTCCAAGAGGGGATTCAATAAACATATGGAGCAGAGGGGGGCCACAGCAGGAGGGCATCAAGTTCTGGCCCCGCTGGTGGACCTCCTGATGGCCCCTGGGTTTGGGCCACTGTGTGACACAGAGTGTTGGACTCTATGGGCCACTGGCCTGATCCAACATGGCTTCTCTTATGTTCTCATGTCTGGGGCAGTGAGACTCTGTACTCCTGGTGCTTGGGGGGCAACAATGGGAGGTTCTTTTGGAGTTCTGGCCCCACTAGTGGACCTCCTGATGCCCCTGGGTTTGGGCCACTGGGTGACACAGAGTGTTGGACTGTATAGGCCATTGGCCTACCCAACATGGCTTCTCTTATGTTCTCATGTCTGGGGCAGTGAGACTCTGTACTCCTGGTGCTTGGGGGGCAACAATGGGAGGTTCTTCCGGTGTTCTGGCCCCATTGGTGGCCTTCTTGATGGCACCTAGGTTTGGGCCACTGGGTGACACAGAGCGTTGGACTGGATGGGCCATTGGCCTGATCCAGTATGGCTTATCTTAAGTTCTTACGTTGTAACCCAACTGCTGGTTACGGTAGGCTTGTAGCATAGTGCAAATGGGACTGAGAGTGACTTGCGTCAAGGCCACGTAGCCTATTGGTGGCAGGAACATGTCCTCCAATTTAGCACATTTTATTTCACCCTTCCTCCGAGGAGGTCAGAGCAGCATACATGGGACTCCCTTCCCCCGTTTGATCCTCAAAATAGCTCCGTTGTTCCTTGGAGAGAGAGTGTGATGAGCGAGCTTGAGGTCAGCCAACCAGACCCTCTTCCGACATGGTAATCTTCTCCACACCACCATGGCTGCCGGGTTCCTCCCAGCTCGTTCTCTCAGCCACGATACTAACCAGCTCCGCAAATTTTGTTAGTCTTTAAGGTGCTACCGGACTCTTGCCCTTTCCTTCAGCTCCATCACGTCGCGTTAAATGCATTAAAGGTGCAGCCGGGAAACATCCTCGGATGTGGGAAGTTTTTTGAAAAGTTTTTAAAGGCGTTCCCTTTCCCTAGAGGACCGGACAGCAGCACAAATTGGAAGGAGCAGATGGTACTCCCTAAAGAATTCAGTCGGGAGAATGTGATTTTTTTCCCGAGCCAGTCAGAGGGAAGCTTCTGGGACCCCTAACTGTGGACTCCAATTCCCAGGTGCACAAGTCTTAAAGATACAGAGCAGTTTTACTAAACTACAGATAACGCTGACTGGGGGTAGCATATCCCCATTAAGGTTCCAGTTGACCTTTCCGAAACATCAGAAGCTTAGATAAGGCAGCAGGCAGAATGGTTTCCAGCTTAATTAGCCATTCGCACATCCTCTGGGAGGGAAAGCCAGCGATTTATTGCAAAGCCGAGATGCTACAGGTTTATGTGGCCACGTTCAAAAGGCAGGGAATGTGGGGCGCAACTGTTAAGCTTCACTGTGGCATACTGGGGGGCACTGTACGCTGATCTGCTTTTGGGGAGGGCTGGTCATAGGCGATCAGGGTATCCGTTAGGCTACATAACATGCCAATAGAAACCTTCCTGTTTCAAACACTGGGTTGGATCCAACCGGATTTTCACTCGGTTTCCAGATAATTGTACTCCCCCACCCCCCTTATTACAGCCCCACTTCACATGCCAGGTCCCATAATCCTCAGCATGGCCTTGTTGGTGGTCAAAGTTGACCCCCTTCCTCTCTTTTTCACTAGCAGGAAAGCCAGTTGGATCTAACCCACTAGGCTGTTCAAGGGCAGGAAGATGCCGGCTGGATCTTAGGGAAAACTTTTTTGACAGTAAGAGTTGTGCAACAGTGGAATCAGCTGCCTCGGGAGAAGAAGAAGAAGAGATTGGATTTACACCCCGCCCTTCACTCGGAGTCTCAGAGCGGCTTCTCCCTCCCCCTCCCCACAACAGACACCCTATGAGGTGGGTGGGGCTGAGAGAACTCTGACACAAACTGCTCTTTTTCATGGACAGCTCTTGTCAGAACTACGGCTTGCCCAAGGTCATCCAGCCAGGTGCAGGTGGAGGAGTGGGGGATCAAACCCGGTCCTCCCGGATTAGAGTCCGTGCTCCTAACCACTGCACCAAGCTGAGCTCCCCCTCCCTGGCGGTCTTTAAGTAGCGGCTGGACAAACACCTGTCAGGGATGCTCTCGGCTGACCCTGCCCTGAGCAGGGGAAGTTGGACGAGATGGCCCCTAAGGCCCCTTCCAGGTCTGTATGATTCTGTGACTCTACAGAGCATCTGTACGTAATCGACACCGACCGTTTAGCTTTTGGGGGTTCCCCCCCCCTTGTTGATTGCCGTTTGTTTGCGTGACCATGGAGCCGGGGATGAAACTCAGTGAGGAACACCTGGCGGTTGGTGCCACCCCTCCCCAAGGCCCGCTCTCCCGCGTTTAGCTCCCGATTCAAGCCTTAAATATACAAAGTTCGCAAACTCGGCACACCCACTTAGATCTGCCCAGCGGGCTCTCCCGACTGTTTCCTCCCCGCGCCTCCCACGCGTGCCCTTTGCGAGGGATCGGGCCTGCCCTCGCGTTGCCCCGCAATTAGAGAGGGAGCTCCCCAGCTGATGCGCTCCCGGCTCCCTCTCTGCTGGAGGCCTCGTAAGATAATCGTGTTTTGGGAGGCGTTTTGCCAACGTGTTCTTTAGAGACAGGGGTTTTTGGCAGGGCAACCTCCTGTTTTGCAACGTCGTGGCTTTGGGGGGGAATTCCCTTGTCATGAACTGCTCGCATCGACGGGGTGGGCCAGTTTGAGAGAAACGATCTTAAATCGACCCTTCCAGAGGGTGCAGTTTAGCCCGGGTTTAAATCAGTGGCTCGTCAGAAAGCCTTTTGCTGCCTTGTCGCTCAAAAAAGAAATGTGGGTGGCGCTGGTCTCCGCTTCTCCTAAGTTGGCTGCCACCAGCAAGTGATAACTTCGAGGTCTGGAGTAGGGTTGGGTAGCATATCCCCATTAAGGTTCCAGTTGACCTTTCCGAAACATCAGAAGCTTAGATAAGGCAGCAGGCAGAATGGTTTCCTACAGGCAATTAAAAAAAAACTTAGAGCAAGTTTTAATTATTCATAAATTACAATAAAATAATAACCAGTAAGATCATAAGAACATAAGAGGAACCATGTTGGATCAGGCCAGTGGCCCATCCAGTCCAACACTCTGGGACACAGAGTGGCCAAAACTCAGGGGCCATCAGGAGGTCCACCAGCGGGGCTAGAACTCCAGAAACCCTCCCACTGTGGCCCCCCAAGCACCAAGAAGACAGAGCATCACTGCCCCAGGCATAAGAACATAAGAGAAGCCATGGTGGATCAGGCCAGTGGCCCATCCAGTCCAACTGTCTGTGTCACACAGTGGCCAAAACCCCAGGGGCCATCAGGAGGTCCACCAGCGGGGCCAGAACTCCAGAAGCCCTCCCACTGTGGCCCCCCAAGCACCAAGAAGACAGAGCGGCACTGCCCCAGACATAAGAACATAAGCCATGTTGGATCAGGCCAGTGGCCCATCCAGTCCAACACTCTGGGTCACCCAGTGGCCGAAACACCAGTGGGGCCAGAACTCCAGAAGCCCCCTGCACTGCAGCTTCCTAAACACCAAGGACACAGAGCATCACTGCCCCAGACAGAGTGTTCCATCTATACCAGGGGTGTCGAACTCATTTGTTATGAGGGCCGGATCTGACATAAATGAGACCTTGCTGGACCGGGCCATGTGTGTCATAAAAGGCAATGCCTGGTAGCGGAGAGATAAACTTTATACAGTTGGGGGCTGCTGTTGCCCAGATCCCATTCTGGTACTTTAGCCACTATGTAGTGGCTTCCAGACAGAGCATTGCCCTGTAGACCAGGGGTGTCCTCAGGGCTTTTTGTGTGGAAAAAGTCCAGCAGGAACTCATTAGTATAACAGGCCACACCCAACAGCAGAAACTCATTAGCATATTAGGCCACACCCCTGACAGCACAGCTTATTGTCATTATAGGCCACACCCCCACGTTACCAGAAGTGTGCTCATCCAGCCACACCCACCCTTTGCTTCTTATTCTGTTTACCTTGTTTGTTGTCCAAACCCAGGGCCTTTTTGTGTAGCAGGAACTCCTTTGCATGTTAGGCCACACACCCCTAATGTAGCCAATCCTAATGAGTTTCTGCTGATGGGTGTGGCCTGTTATGTTAATGAGTTCCTGCTGGGTGTGGCCAACTCGGGAGCGAGCCAGAACTCCATTCCTGTGCGTTCCTGCCCAAAAATAGCCCTGGGTGTCAAACATGCAGCCTGGAGGCTGGAAGCAGCCCGTCCGGGGCTTTTATGTGGCCCGCAAGCAACTGGTGCAAGAGAGGGAAGGCAGGAGGCTCCTCGGGGTGGGGGGGTGTTCAGGCACACACAGTGAAGTGTGTGCGGTCGAAGCTGTTAAGAAATGAAAGGACATGGCTAGGGAGCAGGTATGGTATCTCTTGGGGGAAAACCTAGTCTTGCATATGATTAAATACATTTATTGGAGTGTTGGTGGATTCCCCGGTAGATCAATTGCTTTCACTCCTAGGAGACACTGCAGCAAGTGAGGCCAGCCTTCCCCCCCCCCAGTAGCAGTGGCGAGGCCGGTCCGCCAAGCTTTCTCCTTCCCCCCGTCCCTCCCCAGCAGTGGCGGCGGTGAGGCCAGCCCGTCAAGCCTTCTCTCTGTTAATTTGTTGTACATAATTTTAACTGTTTGTAATTATTTGTGCAATTAAAATTTAAAAAAAAATTGGCATTGCCATATGTCATGGCTCAGGTGGGGTGTCACCTGACGCTGCCACCACTTTGGTTCCAGGCTCCCTTGAGAAGGCCCAGAGCACCTTCCCAAGACCTTCAGACCTCCCTTTTGGCTGAATAATAGGTGTGAAGACCAGGCAGAGTGAACAACAAAGAAAAGGTTTATTTTATAGGAGGTCAAACAAACAAGGTGCAGGAATAATAACAGTAGGTGGGTGAAAAGAAAAGAAATCAAATGCCCTAACGCGTCTAAATATATTGCCCCTAGCTCACTATCTCAAGTGGCCTTAGACTACTCAGTCTTCCCTCAGGATGAGGGTTTTTTCCCCACAGCAGCCTCTCTTTTGGCTCTGTTCCCTGGGAATAAGAACAGCTTTTCCTCTTGTACCAGTTATTTTATTCCCTAGCCCTCTTCTTGGTCAAAATCAGCGCCAAAATTTCCCAAGGCCTTCTGGGGTTTGTAGGCCCAGCCTCCCCTACTGCTAGCCAGGCTCCCCGGGCCTAGTAGGCCTCTGGTGGCACAGCCCAGATCATTACACCATATCTTGTCGTCATGTTGTCAAAATAAGCTGCAATGCCAGTAGAACATCCCATGTTTTGCAGAAATCCACCAGCGCAGTAGCTGGCACGCTTGTATGCTCAGAGTCTAATTGTTGGCATTGCGAGCATAAAGTGACGGGGGAAATCCTGCCCTGCTAATTAGCTTGTAGTCAATGCAAGAGCTGGCTCTGATGTTTCACGAAGGCTAAGAAACTTAAGACTTAAACTACACAAATAACTATTAAAGCGGTTTACTTTCTTCCAGACAATTGCAGTAATAATAAACACAACCCTTTATTGGCATTGAGAGCGCAAAACCTTATGGGAATACAGCAAAACACCAAGATACGTCAGTCACTTACACTCTGGCTGTTCAAGCCCCGTCTTCTGAGGGCATCATGTAAAAATTTTGCAACAGCCTCCATTGTTTCACAATTAGAGTTGAACAGAAGAAAGTGAACAACTGAGTCATCAGAATGCCAGCTCTTACCCTCTAAAAGCAGGGTAATAAAGCGAGAGCGAATGTCCCTATAAAAGGGACAATAAAGTACGGGGTGTGTAGCGGATTCTACAAGGACAAAGTCCAGACAATTACTATCACTTGATGGCAGGGCTTTTTTTCTGGAAAAAGAGGTGCCAGACCTCTCAGGAGGGAAATGAAGGAGAATCACATGGGTGCCCTGTTATGAACTTTTAAACATTTTTTGAGAGTTTTGTTTCCACAAAGAGGTTCCGGAACTCTGTTCCGACCCATTTCCCCAGAAAAAAAGCTCTGCTTGATGGAAGAAGAAGAGAAGAAATTGGATTTATACCCTGCCCTTCACTACCCAAAGGTGTCTCAGAGCGGCTGACAAACTCCTTTCCCTTCCCCTCCCCACCACAGACACCCCAAGAGGTAGGTGGGGCTGAAAGAGCTCTGACAGGAACAGCCCTTTTTTCAAGAACAGCTGTGCCACTGGCAGGGCTCTTTTTGTAGCAGGGACTCCTTTGCATATTAGGCGACACACCCCTAATGTAGCCCGTTCTCCAAGAGTTGACAGTAGCCCCTGTAAGAAGAGCTCTGTAAGCTCTTGGAGGATCGGCTACATTAGGGGTGTGTCGCCTAATATGCAGAGGAGTTCCTGCTACAAGAAGAGCCCTGGGCGACACACCCCTAATGTAGCCCATCCTCCAAGAGCTTAAAGTAGCCCCTGTAAGAAGAGCTCTGTAAGCTCTTGGAGGATCGGCTACATTAGGGGGGTGTTGCCTAATATGCAAAGGAGTTCCTGCTACAAAAAGAGCCCTGATACGGCTTGCCCAAGGTCAACCAGCAGGTGCAAGTGGCGGAGCGGGGACTCAAACCCGGTTCTCCCAGATTAGATTCCGCGCACTTAACCACTACGCCAAACTGGAGATTGGGGGCCAAGCCCTAGGAGGAAAGGCTAAGGGACTTGGGAATGTTCAGTCTGGAGAAGAAGAGGTTGGGGGTGGGGGGGACAGGATGGCTCTCTTGAGGTCTTTGAAAGGCCGTGCTTTAGACTGATCCTGAGTTGAGCAGGGGGGTTGACTAGATGGCCTCTGTTGCCTCTTCCAGCTCCGTGATTCTATTCTATGACGAGAGAGAGAAGATCAGGTCAGTTTTGCCCTTTGTTCTGCGTGCCGGGCTTTTCCTCTCGTCGTCGGGACCACAAGTAAACTTTATCCTCTTGAGTTTTATCTCACTAAATATGAACACAAGAGTTTAAAGACTGTAAGTAAGGAGCAGCTGGCAATGGAAAAGTCGGGGAAGCAGGCTGGTCTTGTTGCTTCCGCCTCTGGTGTTGTCAGTGACAATTTTTTTTTAATTGTTTTCCTTAGGGATCGAAGACACCTTCAGAACAGCAGCCACCGAAGTGAGCTTGCTTGCAGGGAGCGAGGAGTTCAACGCCACAAAGCTGTTTGAAGTGGGTAAGTAGCAGCAGATAATCGTCTTCCAGAACTACTCGAGGCAAGCAGATTTCAATCTTCACGGGCGTTTTCTTTTTTTTTCCCCCCATGCATTTAGATCTCATGTAGATAACCAGTGAATTTATAACCCTCCTTTAGCTTACGGCTTTGCTGTCCCATTAGATCCCTGGTTTCCGTACAGGGAAATGGTCCTTTCTATGGAAATGTAGACCTGCGCTCAACAAAGTTTGGGTCCAGGGGGGCACCTTTAAAACCAACAAAGTTTAATTCTGGGTATAAGCCTTCGTGTGCATGCGCACTTCTTCAGATGCATTGTTTCACATCAACACGGCTACCCTCCTGACACTACTACACTGTGAGTTTTGATCTAGCCCTTCCCGCTCGGTTCTTGCTTTCCACTGAAAACTGTATTAACTAGCGTTTCTGCCCCCCAGCTTTCTCAAAAGCTTCTGGAATCGTAATCTAAACACAAAAGAAGTATTTGAACAGTACAACAGCCTCTAGCCCAGGTGTCCCCAACGCGGTGCCCACGACTCCTGCCGAGACCTTTCCTCGTGCCCACCCATCGGTTTTAGAAGATGGGTGTGGCCAGATGGGGCTTTTGCCTAGCAGGGGTTCTGATTGGCCACTGGAGATCTGATTGGCTTTGCAAATTAGAATGACATTGTTATGATCCAGGGGCTTGACAGAGACCCTCGGGAGCAGAGGGTTTTGTTCAGCCAAAACTAAAGTTTGTTGTGCTTTGTTTTGTTGGGTTTTTTTTTTAAAAAAAGACTTCATAAAAACGTTGCTTCCTAATGCACACTACACCACAATAAATTTGCTTGTATATCTGAAGAATTCCTCTCGCTTCATTGCCAAGGTGCACAGTCAGGGAGGGAGAGGTGACCAGTATCTGTCCTGGCAGCAATGTTGCCTCCTGGCTCTGAGATTCAAAGGATTAGTGCCTCTGAATGTGGAGGTTCCCCTCAGTTGCAATGACTTGATAAAGGTATCCTCCATGAGTCTATCTTTAAGAACATCAGAAGAGCCCTGCTGGATTGGACCAGTGGTCCATCTAGTCCAGCATCCTGTCTCACACACAGTAGCCAACCAGTTCCCTCTGGAGGGCCAACAACAGGACACAGAGGCCGAGGCCTTCATAAGAACACCAGAAGAACCCTGTTGGATCAGACCAGTGAGGGTCCATCTAGACCAGACTCCTGTCTGACACAGCGGCCAACCAGTTCCTCTGGAGGGCCAACAAACAGGGCAGAGAGGCCAAGGCCTTCCCCTGAAGTTGCCTCCTGGCTCTGGGATTCACAGGTTTAGTGCCTCTTCACGTGGAGGTTCCCCTCAGTCACCATGGCTAGTAAACATTCATAGACTCATCCTCCATGAATCTGTCCAGTCCCCTTGTACAGCTGTTTATTCCTGTGGCCATCACTACGTCCTCTGGCAGCGAATCCCACATTTTAGTCACTCTCTGTGTAAAGAACTATTTCCTTTTGTCCGTCCTTCCTAGCCGTTGAGTCGAGGAAACACAAGACGAGCCCTCCTGGATCAGACCAGTGGTCCATCTGGTTCAGCATCCTGTTTCTCACAGCGGCCGCCACAAAATGGCTGCTGAGGTGCCTGGGGCCTGTGACAAAATGGCTTCCATGGGGCGCCGGGGCGAATTGCAGAACATTTGTTTCGTTAATATTAACCCCACTCTTCCTCCAAGGAGCCCCAGGTGCCGTATATTGGTCTCCATTCTAGCTCTATAACGACCCTGTGTGGCCAGCCAGGCCGATAGAATGCGATTGGCCCAAGGTCACCTGGTGAATTTCCATGGCATTGTGGGGGTTGAAACCAGGGTCTCCCAGACCCTAGTCCAGCACATGACGCTGCCTTGGGGCGCCGGGGCGAATTGCAGAACATTTGTTTCGTTAATATTAACCCCACTCTTCCTCCAAGGAGCCCCAGGCGCCGTCTGTTGGTCTCCTCGCCTCCATTCTAGCTCTATAATGACCCTGTGAGGCCAGCCAGGCCGATAGAATGTGATTGGCCCAAGGTCACCTGGTGAATTTCCATGGCATTGTGGGGGTTGAAACCAGGGTCTCCCAGACCCTAGTCCAGCACATGACGCTGCCTTAGACTGAATCAGACCCTTTGTCCCTCAAGGTCAGTATTGTCTACTCAGACAGGCAGCCGCTCTCTCTCCGAGGTCCCCAGTCTTTCACACCGCCGACTTCCTTGTCCTCTTATAGGAAAATGCCAGGGATTGAACCTGTGACCTTCTGTATGCCAAGGAGAGGCTCTTCCATTTAGCCATGTCCCCCACCCCACTTTAACCACTACTCCAGGGGTCCCCGGTGTGGTTCCTCTGCTCCCCATGGCGCCCACCACGTGTTTTTAGAAAGTGGGCAGGGCCTGTGCCCAGCAAGGCTTCTGATTGGCTGTGAAGATTAAAAGGCATTCTGTCAAACAGAGTGTCTGCCTACAATGAGAGCTATGCATGACCTTGCCCCCTGACACTTTGTGGCTGGCTCCACCTCCTGCTCTGTATTCTTGGTGCTTGGGAGGCCAGAGTGGGAGGGCTTCTGGAGTTCTGGCCCCACTGCCCCCTGATGGCCCCTGGGTTTTGGCCACTGTGTGATGCAAAGTGTTGGACTGGATGGACCATTGGCCTGATCCAACATGGCCTCTCTTCTGCTCTTATGTCTGGGGCAGTGATGCTCTGTCTTCTTGGTGCTTGGGGGGGGGGGCAACAGTGGGAGAGTTTCTGGAGTTCTAGCCCCCACTGGTGGACCTCCTGATGGCCCCTGGGTTTTGGCCACTGTGTGATGCAAAGTGTTGGACTGGATGGACCATTGGCCTGATCCAACATGGCCTCTCTTCTGCTCTTATGTCTGGGGCAGTGATGCTCTGTCTTCTTGGTGCTTGGGGGGGGGGGCAACAGTGGGAGAGTTTCTGGAGTTCTAGCCCCCACTGGTGGACCTCCTGATGGCCCCTGGGTTTTGGCCACTGTGTGA
>NW_015160332.1:110095-116104 GCF_001447785.1 Gekko japonicus
GTCAACGACCTCCCGGCCTGCCCTTGCGCCTACCCCACGGAAGTGGCCTACAGCACCGCCGACATCTACGACCGGATCAAGCGGAAGAACTTCCGCTGGAAGGACGCCAGTGGGCCGAAGGAGAAGCTGGAGATCTACAAGCCCACCGCCCGCTACTGCATCCGCTCCATGCTGTCCCTGGAGAGCACCACCCTGGCGGCGCAGCACTGCTGCTACGACGACAGTATGCAGCTCATCACGCGGGGGAAGGGGGCCGGGACGCCCAACCTGATCAGCATCGAGTTCTCGGCGGAGCTCCACTACAAAGTGGATGTCTTGCCCTGGATCATCTGCAAAGGGGACTGGAGCCGGTACAACGAAGCCCGCCCGCCCAACAACGGGCAGAAATGTACAGAGAACCCTTCAGAGGGGGACTTTTACAAACAGTTCCAGGAGGCGAGGGAATACTGAGAAGACCTGCCGGCCGCTTTCAAACACAACGGCGCATTCAGGAGTGAGGGGGGCGTGGCAGCAGAGGGGCGTGGCGCAAAAATCGAATAAGCTCTCGGGCAATGGAATCCGCCGGTTTTTCGAGTCATTGTATATATTTTGTATAGGGTACACATTTTTATAAGGGCGTTTTCTATATGTGTGTGTGTGTGCGCGCGCACACACAAACTTCATATGGCCCTCCTTCCGAACAGACCTGCAGTTGTCTCGACAGGTCCACGATGGCAAAAGTGCATTCGGCCTCAGAAGAAGCCGTCCCATCTAGGGAAAAAACCACGCTCTGTCGGAGGCTGGATTATGATCCCTTGTCTGTAAGTCAGACCGAAGACCTGGATCCCCTAGAAAAAGCCAAAGAGTAGCCCAAAGAATTGGATCTCAAGAGTCAGGTTCTCAAATGCAGTTGTCCCCCACCCCCCGCCCCGCCCCAATTCATTTGACTTGAGCTTCAGGGAGTGGAAAGGCCATCCAGACTGGACCGTATCACACACGGAGAGCCAGTTTGGTGTCGTGGTTAAGTGCGCGGACTCTAATCTGGGAGAACCGGGTTTGATTCCCCGCTCCTTCACTTGCACCTGGCTGGATGACCTTGGGCAAGCCATAGTTCTGGCAAGAGCTGTCCTTGAAAAGAGACGTTTCTGCCAGAGCTCTCTCGGCCCCACCTGCCTCCCAGGGTGTCTGTTGTGGGGAGGGGGAGGGAAAGGAGTTTGTAAGCCGCTCTGAGACTTCGAGTGAAGGGCATAACCCTCCAGGCATAAATCCAGTCTCCTCCTCCTCCTCTTCTTCTTCTTCTTCCTCCTCCTCCTCCTCTTCTTCTTATTCTTCTTCTTCCTCCTCCTCCTCTTCTTCTTCTTCTACTGAATCCCGTCATCGATCCAAGGCCAGTCTTGTCTACTCAGTCTGGCAGCAGCTCTCCAGGGTCTCAGGCAGAGACACGTCTTTTCCACATTGCCTACGGCCTGGTGATTTTTACTGGAGATGCCGGGGTTTGAACCTGGGACCTTCGGCATGCCGAGCAGAGGCTCTGGCCCTGAACTATGGCCCTTCATTTAGGGCCGTATTTGACAGCACAGTCTCTGCTCTTAGGATGTCTACCGGACAGAAGTTATTATCAGGTGACCTTTGCTTATGCAAGAGGTGGGCTCCCGTTGGGGTCAAGAGGCGTGGCTTCACACCGACTTCCACAAGCAAAGCCAGCCCTCTCTGCAACGCTACCCCCCTCGTTCCAGCGCCCCTTTTCTAGAAAAGCTCGTAAGTATGTCTGGGACACTTGTACGAAGTCGAGGGAGGACAGAATGTTACCAAGCGAGGTTCTGAACGTAAATTATTTAATACAAATGCAGCTGTTAATCCTTATAATTTCCTTAGAGATGTATCTATAAATATATATATATTAATGAAAATATTTAGACATATTTAAGAGAAAATTATTTTTAAGGTGGGGGGGGAGGATGGTAATTATTTGAGCGGAAGAAGAAGCGGGTAAATTGAGCGGACCGACTAAAACAATGCCCTCTTCGTTCGCATTCAGGGGCACACGCAATATGCTCCCTCTAAGCTGTGGAGTCTTGTGAGCAAAAATTCTACTTTGTGAGCTCCTGGCATTAAAGTTGTGAGCAAGCGATCTGGCTACTGCCTAAATTAGTTTGCTCTGGAGCCATCCTTCCTGAGCTAAGACAAAAACATGTGAGCCGGAGGCTAAAAAACTGTAGGCTAGCTCACACTAACTCAGCTTAGAGGGAACATTGGTCACACATGCCTTGCATTTTACCTGGCGTGTGGCTAGTTACAGAGAGCTCTGAGAAGCTCTCAGGCACGTGTCCCCAACGTGGTGCCTCTGGGCACCCGCCAATGCCTTTCCTGGTGCCCGTCAGGCATTTTTAGAAAGTGGGCGGGGTCCTTGCCCACCAGGGCTTCTGATTGGCCATTGTAGATTTGATTGGCTGTGTGGATTTGGGGGGAGGGTTAAAAGCTCCTTTGGCAGTAGCTGCCACCGCAGCACACAGGGACCGAAGGTAAATTGTGTGTATGCCGCAACATGTTTTTTAAGCAAAATGTGCATTTTAAAAGGCATCAATAAACAGAACTTCTGTCTGAAGTGGTCAGAGTGGCTGTCAGAGTTATGCATAACCTCATTCCTGGACACTTTGCAGTTAGCTCTCCCTTCCGCGGCAGCCGTTTTGTGGTTGTACCCACCGCCCCGTGCCACCGTTCCAAAGGTGCCCACGATGTCAGGAAGGTGAGGGATCCCTACTCTAAAGAGACGGCCGGAACTAAGGGGGGAGGGTGTCTCTTGTTTGTGCCACCTTCCAAAGAGTAAACCTAGAAACACTTTGGCCAGATGCTTTTAAATGTATTCCAATGGCCGGTTCACGTGATAGGGTGGCTCCTAGCCAGGGGCGTAGGCAGAAAATTTTGGGTGGTGGGGCAGGGGGGGAGAGCCGTCCTCCCCCCTATCGCCCTCATGACTCACGTAGACGAGGAAGAGGACTCAGTCAGCTCAGCCTTTTGAACACGGAAGAGGCACCAGGAGGAGGAGCAGACGGCAGCCTTCCGCCCCCTCATTGGCTACGGCTTGGGTGGAGCTCACAGCAGAGGGGGCGTGGCCCCACCCCACGGTAGCTATGCCCCTGATCCTAGCCCCTGCTTCCCCCGCTCCACTGAGGATAGTTTGAACCCTTCGTCCCACTTAACAGCCCCTTAAGTTGGAAGCAGGTTCCTTGGGCTTGAGGAAAGCATTTCGGGGGATGGTTGGATCCACCCCATGACATTTGTAGGCACACTTCTATGAAAGTAAATGCGCAATTGATGAATAACATGGACTGTTCAGCTACCTTTGTCCGGGAACCGGCTGACCAACCTTGGTAGAACCCTACACAATAAGGTCGCCAGGTTGCCCCTGGCTACCAGCAAGTGATGGAGGGGTGGAGTTGCCAGATTCAGGCTGGGAAACTCTTGGAGATTTGGAAATGGAGGCTGGGGAGGGCAGGGACCTCAGTGGGGTACAGTGCCCCAGAGTCCACCTTCCAAAGCAGCCATTTTTTCCAGGGGAACTGACGATCTCTGTCGTCTGGAGATGAGCTGTGATGCCGGGGGATCTCTAGGTCCTATATGGAGGCTGGCACCCCTACCGCGCAACCAGTCTTCCCTCTAAGCCCCACAGTGTTGTGAGCAAAAATTCTACCTTGTGAGCAAACAAAAGCTAATAGCGTTGAAGTTGTGAGCGAATCTACGTGTGACTATCGCATAAATTAGTTTTTTAGAAGCTTATTTCCATAACCTTGCAAAAATCTCAGAATGAATTCGTTTAAACTATATTTTAAGAATAAGTTAGACATCAGAATTCGATGTGCCCCAGAAGGAGGTGCCCCCATCCTCCATTGTTTCCAGTGGAGGGGGGGGAAATGCTTGTGAGCTGGAAGCGAAAATCCCTGATCAGCCTGCTAAAACATTGTGTGCCAGCGCCTCCTAGCACAGCTTAGAGGGAACACTGCACACAGCGATGGTGTGTAATGGCCCAACGTGATCGGTTTAGAATTGCACTGCGACTTTCACGCCTGGTTTAGATTATCCAGGAATAACCTCAGTTATTGGATGTTCAAGGCCGCCTTCTGATTGCTGGTCAATGTAATACATCCTTCTCTTGGTGGCAGCGCTGAATTCTTCTCCATGGTGCTTGATTGGGTAGAGGGACGGCCATTCTCTTTGTGCTACAGAACAAGGGCAAACTCTAATACAGGGTGTGAGGTTCTTGCTTATAGGGGAAACGGTTTTACCTTTAAACGCTTTCTGAGTACATAAACTTGGTAGTTTTATGCTGCCACCAGGAATTAAAAATTCCAAATCTCTCTCTTTTGGTAGTATGACCTAGGGTCTGGGCACTTCAGAGGACTATGTGGCCCGGAGGAAGTACTGTGCTGATTTCTGGGATAAGTTTAAACAAAAAATGATTTATTTAATAAAGAACAAAATATGTTTCTGGTTATTTTGAACTGTTGCTGAAGAAAGGAACTTATAACTGGCAAAGCTTGGTGCCACAAACAGTCTCTCAAACTCCAAACTCCACTCTGACAGGCTTATACACTCAGTAGATTCTCTCTCTCATATATATATATATAGCCACACAGGCTGAACTCTTTGTTTTATTCACACTGAATAGAATCAACTCTCTTAGCCACACAGACTAAACTGTTTGTCTTATTCACACAGAATTAGACTCAAACTCCCACAGTCACACAGACTATGCTCACTCTCTCCAAACTTCACACACAGAATCACCTCATAGAGACATCCCTCCTCCCACACTCTCAGTCATCAGCCAATCACAATACACTTGTCTCCCTCTGTCACTCTTCTTATATTACTGCAGTCAAACTAAACATTTAAAGGAACACACACACCAAAACATAGAATAATTACAGGGGGCTTGGAGCACTTAAAGCTTATTGCAGAAAGTATGTGTAAATGCTCTGAGCTCTGTGTCAAGCCTTATGTCTGTGACGGGATAAGAATACGGCTGCATCCAGTACCAGATGCGCAGTGCTGCCATAGACTTCGGTCATGTTGTTGTTCAGTCGCACAGTCGAGTTCGACTCTTCGCGACCCCATGGACAAGATCATGCCAGGCTTCGGTCATAGGGAACCATTTAAAACAGCCTCTGTGAGCTGCCATTATCAGCTCTTACCTGGAAGAATACGCTGTAAAGAGATCTGATTTTTTTTAAAAAAATTCCTGTTACGAATTCTGCCTCCCATCAAGCCTGTACACAAAATAAACGCGCGGTCTTACGCACACGCCCCCTCATTTCTTAAACAGCGTCTCTGCATAAGTGAAGGGAAAAGGCACAGGGAGTTTACGCATTCTTTAAACTGAACCACGTCGTGTTTTCCGTAGTGTGTTTATCAAAAGGGAAGATAACAACATGGATCTGGAAAGTTTCAACGGCACGCAAGAGGAGAGATCGTCTTCTATAAAGGCTTGAGCATGTTCCATGGAGCAGGAACAAAGGCGTCCGACACGGGTTTATAAATAAAGCCAGGACAAAACATCTGTTCAGATGCATTCTCATTAGAGGGAAGACATGAAACGTGGAAGGAAAATAGAACACGGAGCGTAGCTCAGTGAAGAAAGCCAGAGCGGGTGAAGGAGGGACATGACTATCCTGAGGCCCACCCACTGCTTGTACCTTTCGGTAGACTAGTTAAGGGCTGCGGTCACACACACTAAATAATCCACTTTCCAACTGGATTTTGCCAGTTCACACAGTAAAAATCCAGATTGAAAGTGGATTATTTAGTGCAGGGGTGTCGAACTCTTTTGTTATGACGGCCGGGTCTGACATAAATGAGACCTTGTTGGGCCGGGCCAGGTGTGTCATCAAAGGTAATGAACTGGGACAAAAGGGGGGGAGGGGGAAACTGAACCTGGGATCCAGATCCTGAAAAGGTTAGTCAAATAGAAAAGAGGGCCAGCGATAAAAGCTTAATATATCTATAGTATATAAAAAGATTATTTATTTCTTT
>NW_015160332.1:116671-126967 GCF_001447785.1 Gekko japonicus
CTAACCTCGAGGTGACCATCGCATGGATCACTGTGGCCAGATCATCTTGGTCCAGGTAGGGGGCCAACTGCCGAGCTCGCCGAAGATGGTAAAAGGCGGACTTGACAGTGGCTGCCACCTGGGCCTCCATTGTTAACGCGGAGTCCAGGTGCACTCCCAATCTCCGAACCCCAGACGCAGGCACCAAAGGCACCCCGTCGAAGGTCGGGAGAGGGAGTCCCAAACCTGTCCCGGTCCGACTCAGGCCCAGGACCTCCGTCTTCGCCGGATTTATTTTCAATCTGCTCAGCCGGAGCCAACCAGCCACGGCTTCAAGTGCCCGATGAAGGTCATCGGGACCCAGGTCCGACCGGCCGCCCAGCATCAGATAGAGCTGGGTGTCATCGGCATATTGATGACACCCCAGCCCATAACTCCAGATAATCTGGGCAAGGGGGCGCATATAAATGTTAAAAAGCATCGGGGACAGCACTGCCCCCTGTGGTACCCCACACTCCAGGGGATACCTACGGGAGCACCGGTCCCCGAGAGCCACCCTTTGTCCCCGACCTTGCAGGAAAGAGGCAAACCATTGAAGGGCAAGCCCCTGAATCCCCACGTCGGCGAGGCGGTGAGTCAGCAGCTGGTGGTCGACAGTGTCAAACGCTGCCGACAGATCTAACAACACAAGTGCCGCTACACCGCCTCGATCCAGATGTCTCCGGAGATCGTCAGTCAGGGCGACCAAAGCCGTCTCGGTCCCGTGGCCCGGGCGGAAGCCGGACTGGAAGGGATCTAAGACTGAAGTATCCTCCAGAAAGCTCTGTAACTGCAACGCCACCGCCCTCTCAATAAGTTTGCCCAAATAGGGCAAATTTGACACCGGCCAATAGTTGGTCAATTCATGTATTTATTAACAAAGAATTAAAAAACATATAAGGGCCCAATCACACCTCATGTAAAAATACCAGAATGTAACACACAAGGGCTAATGGACTTGACCTGATGTGTTGCGACCCGCATAGGCCTTCTTCAGAGGTCAAACACAGTGAGGAACATATTGGTTTATATAACAGTACAGCACAATTATACAGATTTTTCTATTTTGTACAGCAATTTTCATCTGGTCCTTCTTGTATGTATATTGTATATCTGTATGGTTGTGCTTTACTATTATATAAGTCAATATGTTCCTCACTGTGTTTGACCTCTGAAGAAGGCCTACGCAGGCCAAAAGGTGTCAGGTCAAGTCCATTAGCCCTTGTGTGTTAGATTCTGGCATTTTTACATGAGGTGTGATTGGGCCCTTATATATTTTTAAATTCTTTGTTAATAAATGCATGTATCTTTTTATATACTATAGATCTATTAAGCTTTTGTTGTTGGCCCGCTTTTCTATTTGACTAACCTTTTCAGGTTCTGGATCATAAAACGTAATGCCAGGTAGCGGAGATATAAACTTTATAAAAGACACTAACACAAAGGGTTTTTTTTTATCTTAAAATAAAAACATGCTTCAAACATCAGCACTCTTGCAATATTTTGTTTATTTAACAGTGCCTGATAACTGACACCTCTTGCTCTGAATTACTGCATCAAAATGTCTGTGTGCTTTTGCAGTCTTGAATATGCTATTCAGGTGTGTTATCTGTAAGCTGCAAACCTACGATGACGCAAGAGCAGCAGAACTGGAAGAAGAAGCAGAAGACAGCCAGTTCCACTGCGGGCTCGATAGAAGCCCTCTGGGGCCCTCATCCGGCCCCTGGGCCACACGTTTGACACCTCGATTTAGTGCTCGTGACCGCATCCAAGGGTTATTTTTACATTCTAATAGTCTCAATAAGGTAGTGCCACACCAACAGCCCAGGACAGAGTCCACTTCACTGATTTTGTACAAGAAAGGTATAGAGGTGCGGGGGGGGGATCCAAATTCAGTTTGTGCTGCAAGGTTTAAGTAACACACCATTAACATGGACTATCCCAACAAAAAAATCTCGTCAAGGTGGAAGGAGGGGGATTATTTCAGAGCTCGACTCTCACCTCATTTATCACAGTTTCACTGCTTCTGACCTGCCAAGACGAGAAACCCTTTGGCAGACCACAACAATATGTTTTTCTCGAGCTCGCTAAAGCGCTTTCCCAGGACCGGCCTTGGAAAAGAGAGAAAAGAAACATTCTTCCTCTGTGGTCCTCGGTAATAGCGTTTAAACGTAAGAATAATGTTATTGTTTTTGCTTGGAAAAAATGATTTTACGGCCCGTTAGATTTAGTGGGCCATTGACAACTGTGAAAGAACGCGGTCCAATTTTACTGCTGGCTCCAGCGCGGACAACACTGATGGATGGGGTCCGGTGTTGTAAGTAATAAAGCGTGCGTGCAATTAGATATTCCGTAATGTAACAAGGAGGGCCGCCATCGGAGATCAGAAAACCATCACACCGAGACACCCCCCTCAAGACCTGTGTGGCGCCTTCCCCACACACCCTGTGTGGGACCGCACACCCAATGGCTTACGGGTAGCCGACTGGTACAAGGTTGACTCCTTGGCACATCTTGAAAAATAGCATCGCGGTGGTGGGGAGGGAGAGAGGGGGCGATTATTACCTGCACATGTGTAGACACAGGTGATGAGATCCTTCATTGAGCATATGTTCCGTGGCTCCGTCTGCCTCAGCTGTCTTCCGCTTGGACCCAGGTAAATCCCAGTGCTAGTTCCGGAACAAGGTTTCAGTCCAGCGGCACCTTAAAGACTCAAATCCTCCTTCTGCTGCTTCAGACCAATATGGCCACCCAACCTGAATGCCAGTTCCCGGCGCACGGAAGACAATGCACTTGCTTTTCTACACTACACAGTTTGGTGTCGAGGTTAAGTGCGCGGACTCTAATCTGGGAGAACTGGGGTTGATTCCCCACTCCTCCACTCGCACCTGGCTGAGTGACCTTGGGCAAGCCATAGTTCTGATAAGAGCTGTCCTTGAAAAAGAGCCGTTTCTGTCAAGAGCTCTGTCAGCCCCACCTCCCTCACAGGGTGCCTGTTGTGGGGAGGGGAAGGGAAAGGAGTTTGTGAGCCGCTCTGAGACTCCTTAGGGTAGTGAAGGGCACGGGGTATACATCCAATCTCCTCCTCTTCTTCAAAAGGTACACACAGACACATGAAGCTGCCTTGTACTGGGTCAGATCCATTGGTCCATCAAGGTCCGGTGCCTCAGGGAGAAGTCTTTCCCGTCACCTACTGCCTGGTCCTCTTTCCACTGGAGATGACGGGGATTGAACCTGGGACCTTCTCCATGCCACGCAGATGCAAGCTCCTCAGCCTCTTCAAATGGTACCCACCTGGAGCTGCTGAATGGGACCCTTGGTCCATGAAAGTCAGTTTTGTCTGCTCAGACCGGCAGGTTCTCAGGTGAAGATCTTTCACAGCCCCTACTGCTGGGTGGTGCTCTTAACTGAAGATGTCAGGGGTTGAACCTGGAGCCTTCTGCCACCAAAGAGAGGCTCTTCCAGTGAGCCCTGAGGTTAAATCTTTGCCATGGTCGTTGATTTCAATGGAGGACATTTAAGAATGTGCTTAACTTTCACATTCAAACGGATGTGCTCTAGAGTAGGGCTCAAGAAATACTGTGGTCCAGTACAGGGTTTTTAATGCACATTCAGGGAAGAGGGCAACGCTGGCAAGATCAAGGTGGAAACACGGCATTTGACATTCATTATGTAACTGGAGGTGATGAATTTATCACTTCTGCAGCTTCCCGGTAGTTCAAGGGTGCTCCCAAGTGATTCCCATTTGGGGGTATTCTGATATTGCCCTAAAATGGTAATCGGTGATGCCAGGGCTATTTTTCGGCAGGAACGCACAGGAACGGAGTTCCGACTGGCTCCTGAGTTGGCCACGCCCAGCAGGAACTCATTAGCAAAGTAGGCCACACCCAACAGCATAAACTCATTAGGATTGGCTACATTAGAGGTGTGTGGCCTAACATGCAAA
Source organism: Gekko japonicus (assembly GCF_001447785.1). NCBI lineage: Eukaryota > Metazoa > Chordata > Lepidosauria > Squamata > Gekkonidae > Gekko > Gekko japonicus. Next base: position 120,636 of record NW_015160332.1, read on the forward strand.
GAAGTTCCTGCTACAAAAAAAAGCCCAGAGTTTTGACAACAAAGTAAACAGAATAAGAAGCAAAAGGTGGGTGTGGCTGGATGACCACACTTCTGGTAACACGGGGTGTGGCCTAATATGCTAATGAGCTGTGCTGCCAGGGGTGTGGCTTAATATGCTAATGAGTTTTTTGCTGTTGGGTGTGGCCTATTATGCTAATGAGTTCCTGCTGGGCTTTTTCTACAAAAAAACCTCTGGTCATGACTATAACCCAGGTATGTCCAACAGGTAGATCTCGATCTACCAGTAGATCGCGGAGGCGCCAGAGGTAGATCACCAGCCCCACTTGATCTCCTGGTTTACTGGACAGGTGTTTGGGGTTTTTTTGATGATTGCCTCACTAATGAGCAAGAGCGAAGTTTTAAAGATTGCACAAGATCAGCCTGGATCAATACTTGACCTACATTTAACACAAATAACTCTGAATAAAAGTTAAAGGAAGTTATTGAGACACTTAAAGAAAGTTATAACTCAATAAAAATTAAAAAAAAATGTTCGCATTTCTTTCTGGATCTTCATCTCTCTGTTTTGTTTTTGCTTATTTTGCTTACCAGTAAATGACAGAAGGTGCATTATAAATGGGGGGGGGGCGGTGGAAGCCAACTTTAGTGGGTTAAAATCTAATTTGAAACTAATTTGAAACTTTATTTTCATGGTGGTAGATCACCGGCACTTTTGGCCGGAAAAAATACATCACTACCTGTTCGAAGTTGGACATGCCTGCTATAAGCTATACAAATCACTAAATTGGCTTGGGATCATAATTTATTTATAGGACCTCATTGATACTTTGGAGCCACAAGCATGTAAGAATTAGGGTTGCCAGACCCACCAGTGGAGGTGGGAGTCCCCCACCGCCAGGCCCCACTCACCCCACCACTGATCATCTGGCAGAGACTGACCAAGAGAGAGATCTTGGAGTCGTAGTAGATAACTCACTGAAAATTTCGAGAGTGTGCGCGACAGCAATAAAAAAGGCCAACACTATGCTGGGGATTATTAGGAAGGGAATTGAAAACAAATCAGTCAGTATCATAATGCCCCTATATAAATCAATGGTGCGACCTCATTTGGAGTAATGTGTACAGTTCTGGTCACCACACCTCAAAAAGGATATTTATAGCATTGGGTCTTTAGCTTGGAGAAACGACGACTGAGGGGTGACATGATCGAGGTTTATAATTCCCCAGCAGTCATTACATTTGTCTTCTTGATGTTTATAAGAGGTTTAGAAGATGATGCATGGGATAGAGCAGGTAGAGAAAGAGGTACTTTTCTTTCTCACAATACAAGAACTGGTGGGCACTCCATGAAACTGCTGAGCGGTCGGGTTAGAACAGATAAAAGGAAGTCCTTCTTCACCCAAAGAGTGATTAACACTTGGAGTTCACTGCCACAGGAAGTGGTGGCGGCTACAAGCATGGACGGCTCCAAGAGGGAATTGGATAAACATCTGGAGCAGAGGTCCATCAGTGGCTATTAGCCACAAGGGTATAGATAGGGGCTCTGGGGCAAGGGATGCTCTGTCTTCTTGGTGCTTGGGGGGGGGGTCAACAGTGGGAGGGCTTCTAGTGTCCTGGCCCCACTGCTGGACCTCCTGATGGCACCTGGTATATTTTTGGCCACTGTGTGACACAGAGTGTTGGGCTGGATGGGCCTTTGGCCTGATCCAACATGGCTCCTCTTATGTTCTTATGTCTGGGACAGTGATGCTCTGTATTCTTGGTGCTTGGGGGGCAAGAGTGGGAGGACTTCTGGAGTTCTGGTCCTGCTGGTGGACCTCCTGATGACCTCTGGTTTTGGCCACTGTGTGACACAGAGTGCTGGACCAGATAGGCCACTGGCCTGATCCAACATGGCTCCTCTTATGTTTTTAAAACAGAAAGATGGATAGGCCCTGTGCCACCTCAGAGCTGAAGCTTGTGTCAAATAATATACAAACACGCTCCGATACCTTGGCAATACCAACTGGAATGGACTAAGCTAGCAACAAAACAATGCCCGTCACTTGAAGAGCCCAAGAACGGAAGGTCCCTTTCAGCCCTCAGCCACATGAGTTGCACTCCGCTGCCTTTTGAACTGAAGAGGCTATGAAACGTGTGTCATAGTCTCCCTTGTGAATTAGTATCTGGTTATAATTTTCCATGGAAAGTTGTTCAGGCAGTTTCCATTATCCCGGCCCCCACACGGCATGAGGCAAATTAAGGGGCTGGCTGGGTAATTGGTAGTGCCTGCCGGTGCCCACAGATTTGTAAATAAAAGCCGGAAACCTTCCAGTCAGTCCCTTCACCTCCCTCCCAGACACCACTATTGTTAGCAACATGTGGAGAAGTCCACGGGGTAGGCCTGCTAGCACTCTCTTTGTTCTTCGCAGGAAAGTCCATGTTGAGCCACAGTCTTAACGGCTTCTCAAATTCTGTCGCACAGCCCGAAACGGCAACCTGAGCACGCAAGAAACGCTGCTTTGAATCTTTTTTTTTTTAACAAAAAAAAAGGCGAAAACTCCCCCCCCAGTCACTTTCTAGCTGACTCACAGCTTTCAAGCCAGTCGCTGGAGGTTGGAAGGTGTCCTTCTTTTTCTTCCAAGGTGTATGCGGTTGTAACGCTGAATAAAAATATCCCTCAGAAAGACAGTTTCGTAAGAGCTCCGGCGTGTTATATTTGGGACGTAGCAGCAGTGCCTTCGCTGTTTTCAGCAGAGCAAACTGTGGCTTGCTTTGAATTTCCAGGACTGAGAATTAGACAGTACATCTTTTTCTACACAAGCCCTCGGTATGTGTGGCTAAACTGGGCAAAATCCGATACCACAAACAGCTCTGCTGGCTGCAGCGTTGCTTGTGGAAGACTTTCTTATACACCCTTGACAGGTTTTTATTGCCAGACGTCCTTTATTTTAAGTCCCAGATTCTCAAACCTTTTATTTTTTCCATGTACCAGATCCTCTTCAGGCTGTACCTGTTTTCTCAACATGTAGTCCAGTGTCCGGGAGTGCAGAGTTGCACCTGAGACCGCAGCATATTCTCCAGCTCTGCTTCCCAGATTATCCAGCATTTGGAAATATGAAAATGATAGTTACATTGTTACAGTTACAGTTCTGCAGGGCCTGCAAGACAGAGCTCTTCCACCCAGTGTTTGACTAAGGAGCCACATCATACACCGAGGAGTGTCCCTGTGCCGAACTTCCAGTGGGTGGATCGGCGATGGCAGTCGCTCTCCTCGAAGCTCGAGGAGGCAGCTAGCACACCTTCAGCTTGGAGGGGTGCCACCTCAAGTGGCACTCCACGGAACCCTCGCGGTGGGTTCCAAGCCAGAGGGCTTTTGAGGGTTAGTCTCTTTGATGGCTCGAAGCCATGGAATAGAGGCTTCCCTCCGCCCTGATGGTCCAGCCAATGGGTGACCTATGGGTGTAAGCCAATCTGACGGGACAAGCGCAGGAGATCAAGCGGAATAACGATGGAAGAGAGCGAGGTCATAAGTGACCAACAATGAACATGAGTGAGAGATAAACGGACTGTTTTTGTAAAGCGAAGCCCCATTCCCCCCCCCCCCAGCCTGTGTCCTGGCTTTACCATCGCTCTCTTCAGCCTGTACCCGCCGCATAACAAGTGACCAAACTGAGCTGGTGTGGTGGGAATTATATGGTCACCTAAGCCATACGATAAATAATCTTTGCTCCTATTTACTCGAAAACATTCCAGTGTTTTAGATGTATTTTAAATTATCAATATTTTATGTTATGTGTTTATACGTTAAGACAGGTATAAATTGTATTTTTATGAAATATTTGTAAACCGCCCTGAGCCCGCCTTGGCAGGGAGGGCGGGGTATAAATAAAATAAATAAATAATAGTATTTGTGAACTAGGTTTCGATCATACCAACCTGTGATAACTGAATTGGGGGCGGGGGGGACTGATCTTATGTATTTATAAGAGCCAGTTTGGTGTAGTGGTTAGGAGCACAGACTCTAATCTGGGAGAGCCGGGTTTGATTCCCCACTCCTCCATTTGCACCCGCTGGATGACCTTGGGCAAGCCATAGTTCTGATAAGAGCTGTCCTTGAAAGAGCAGTCCTCAAAAGAGTCCCGCCTACCTCACAGGGTGTCTGTTGTGGGGAGGGGAAGGAAAAGGAGTTTGTAAGCCGCTCCGAGACTCCTTCAGGTAGTGAAGGGTGTGTCAGCTAAGGAGTCTCAGAGCAGCTTACAATCTCCTTCCCCTTCCCCACAACTGACACCCTCTGAGGTAGGTGGGGCTGAGAGAACTCTTCTGAGAACTGCTCCTGAGAGAACTTGTGACTGACCCAAAGTCACACCAGCAGCTGCATGTGGGGGAGTGGGGAATCAAACCCGGTTCTCCCAGATTAGAGTCCGCGCTCCTAACTGCTACATCAAACTGGCTTCACAACCCGCAAGTCACAAGTCAAGTCTGTTTTTATTGCATCAGTGAATGAAATTGTGACAATAATTCCATCAAAATAAAACCATGAAATTTCCAGACGTGTTCACAGGGAAAATTAAAATGTATAATGATGATTTAAAATATCTCGAAAGAAAACTACCTTGGAATCCAAACGGCTAATGACTCAGAATGGAGCAGTTGGTGTGCAGGTCAACCGTGCTTACATCAGCTTGTGAAAGCATTACATTCCTAGTCCAGCAATCCTATACACTCTAGGCCAGGGGTGTCGAACTCATTTGTTATGAGGGTCGGATCTGACATAAATGAGACCTTGTTGGGGCAGGCCATGTGTGTCATAAAATGTAATGCCAGGTAGCAGAGATATAAACTTTATAAAGGACACAAAGTTTTTTTTTTACTTAAAATAAAAACATGCTTAACACATTAGCATTCTTGCAATATTTTGTTTATTTAACAGTGTCTGATAACGGGCACCTCTTGCTCTGAATTACTGCCTCAAAATGCCTGCGCTGTTGCAATCCTGAGTAGTCTGTTCAGGTGTGTATCTGCAAGCTGCAAACCTACGATGACGCAGCAGCAGCAGAACTGGAAGAAGAAGAAGCAAAAGACAGCCAGTTCCACTGCGGACCTGATAGAAGCACTCAGGGGGCCTGATCCGCCCCCTGGGCCGCATGTTTGACGGCCCTGCTCCAAGCAGGCCTCTAGATAGGACTGGCAGTTGCAGGGTGGGAAATTTCTGGTGATTTGGAGGCAATGCCCGAGGAGAGTGGGTTTTGGGTTGGGACCTCAGCAGGGTATAGTGCTGTACAGTCCAAAGGAACCATTTTCCCAGAGGAACCGATTTCTGTCATCTGGAGCTCCATATAATTCTTGGAGATCCTTGGGCCCCACCTGGAGTTTGCCAACTAGGGATGCTACACACACCCCGTGGGGGAGGGTCTCCTGCTGCCAGGCCCGCCAGCAGGGGGGGTCATTCCGCCCGCCCCCCAAAAAAGAGAGGACCACCAGAAACTAAAGTGATATGTCTACATGACTTGAAAGTGACATAGGCACGTCGGGAACGATGCTCTGTTTTTTTGGGAAACTATGGTAGAATTCTATCGTAGAGTTTTGCCCAAAAACCAGAGCATCGCCCCCGACGTCCCTGATGTGCCCACATCACTTCTGCATCATGTAAGCGCACCGCTGAAATGCCAGGCGTTCCTCCCTGCTCCGGGTACGTTTGGTGTCGTGGTTAAGTGTGCGGACTCTAATCTGGGAGAACCGGGTTTGATTCCCCACTCCTCCGCTCGCAGCTGCTGGATGATCTTGGGAAAACCGTAGTTCTGTCAGAGCTCAAGGGTAGTCCTGGAAAGAGCTCTCTCAGCCTCGCCTACCCCACAGGGTGTCTGTTGTGGGGAGGGGGAGGGGGAGGAGTTTGTAAGCCACTCTGAGACTCCGAGTGAAGGGCGGGGTATAAATTCAATCTCTTCTTCTTCTTCTTCTTCTTCTTCTTCTTCTTCTTCTTCTTCTTCTTCTTCTTCTTCTTCTTCTTCTTCTTCTTCTTCTTCTTCTTCTTCTTCTTCTTCTCTTCTTCTTCTTCTTCTTCTTCTTCTTCGTGCACCCCTCTATCCCCTGCTGGCTGCGCAGAGAGACCTGGCTACCCTATTGGCAATTCTTGCTCTTACAGATTAAGCTACGTTGTCCTAAGCTCGTTTGCTAGACGAAGGCAAATTCCATGCAATGTGGTTCAATTGCATTGCAAATTTCCCAGGCCAGCACGCTCAAAAGACCCAGGAAACACTGGAGGTTACGGAAAACCAGCGGCTCTCTCTGGTGTACTGTATCTTGCCTAATTGGTTGGTGATCACTTCCATCTTGAAGAAGCCCTGCTTC
>NW_015160332.1:127940-136398 GCF_001447785.1 Gekko japonicus
TCTGTAGGAAATGTTCTTCTATTATTACTTGTGAGCGATAATGGAAGACAATATTCTACAGAAATTACTGCAGTAGAAGTTTTTGGCAACTTATCTTTATTGACTCTTCGTTGCTTTTGTCACGGATGTTGTTTTTGGAATTCCGCTTCCTCCCGTGATCTCTCATTTTTGGCTTCTGCTGCGCTCTCCAGGGGAACTGATACCTGGAGTCTGGAGATCAATCATAGTAGCAGATCTCCAGGTCCCACCTGGAATGTGGTGACCCGATAGGAAGCAGGATATCTCCAAAGCTTTTCTTGAAAGCCAGTTTGGTGTAGTGGTTAAGTGTGCGGACTCTAATCTGGGAGAACCGGGTTTGATTCCCCGCTCCTCCACTGGCACCTGGCTGGATGACCTTGGGCAAGCCGTAGTTCTGATAAGAGCTGTCCTTGAAAAAGAGCCGTTTCTGTCAGAGCTCTCTCAGCCCCACCGACCTCACAGGGTGTCTGTTGTGTGGAGGGGAAGGGAAAGGACTTTGTAAGCCGTTCTGAGACACCTTTGGGTAGTGAAGGGCCATGGGGTATAAATCCAATCTCTCCAGTTTGGTGTCGTGGTTAAGTGCGCGGGCTCTAATCTGGGAGAACCGGGTTTGATTCCCCACGCCTCCACTTGCACCTGGCTGGGTGACCTTGGGCAAGCCGTAGTTCTAATAAGAGCTGTCCTTGAAAAAGAGCAGTTTGTGTCAGAGCTCTCCCGGCCCCACCTGCCTCACAGGGTGTCTGTTGTGGGGAGGGGAAGGGAAAGGAGTTTGTAAGCCGCTCTGAGACACCTTTGGGTAGTGAAGGGCGGGGTATAGATCCAATCGCTTCTTCTTCTTCTTCTTCTTGATCTCCCCCCCTCAAAAGAAATCCCAGTCATCACTGGGCGCTAACATTGTATTGTGGCTGGTACATTTTAGTTGTGTTCTTGGTACACAACATACATGTTAGTTCTGTTTTTGGAAGGAGGTCATGAAGAGGGGGGGAAGCACAGACAAAAAGAGAATAACAGAGGACCAAGGTTGGGCTTCTGTCTTTGTGGTACGCTCCCCATTGCTTCTTCAAGTAGACTGAGCAGATGATGCACTTTCCAGAGGAGGATTTGGCCGCACACAGAGCAGGAGTGAAACTTAAACAAGATTTTGGAGTCCTTCTCCACGAAGTTCAGAATACGGAGTGTTTGAATCTCACTTTGACGTGTGTGTTGGAAATATGTGTGTTGCAAGGCCTAAGGTCAGTCATTATAGGGTTAATGTGCTTACCTTGTGTACTATTGTTTAGACTGACCTGGAACAGAACCTCACAGAAAGCCAATGGAAAGAAATCTGTTTTTGGAAGAAGGTCATGAAGAGGGGGGGAAGCACAATAAAAAAGAGAATAACAGAGGACCGAGGTTGGGCTTGTGTCTTTGTGGTACGCTCCCCATTGCTTCTTCAAGTAGACTGAGCAGATGATGCCCTTTCCAGAGGAGGATTTGGCCGCACACAGAGCTGTGTACCCTTCCCTTTAAGAAATAAAAAAAATTACATAGAAAGAAAATGCCTCCTCTCCAGTGAACAAAGATCCATTGCAAACTCTGAATATTTAACTATTTTTACCAATTTTTCAACTATGTGATCCCCTTTAACATGAACACAGCAGGAACACATGAAACGGCCTTAAACTGAATCAGACCGTCGGTCCATCAAAGTCAATATCGTCTACTCAGACTGGCAGCAGCTCCCCAGGGTCTCAGGCAGAGGTCTTTCACATCCTCTCCTACCTGATCCTTTCTAACTGGAGATGCCGGGGATTGAACCTGGGACCTTCTGCAACCCAGGCAGATGCTCTACCACTGAGCCACAGCCCTCCCTAACAGACCCTTGGTTCATCAAGATCAGTATCGTCTACTGAGACCACCAGCAGCTCTCCAGGGTCTCAGGCGGAGGTCTTTCCCATCACCTACTGCCTGATCTTTTTAACTGGAGATGCCGGGGATCAAACCTGGGACCTTCTGCATCCCCAGCAGATGCTCTACAACCGATCCACAGCCCCTCCCCTTCCTGTATTATGGGGGTGGCAGGGAATGGTGAATCTGACGGGGCCCATTCCTCCACAAAAAGATCAAGAAGTTCTCTGGCATCTGTACAGCCAGAGGAAGCATCACTTACATGCGCTGGCAGCCCTTCCCAAAATGTCTGTGCAGCACCAATTCCTCACCAAGCAAAGTGGTGGATTTTAATCCAGATGCCGTCCACGGGCAACCGACCTTGACAACCGAGCATTTTTCTAATCTTGTTCCTTGAATCTATGATTACTTCTCTCTTTTCCTTTTTCCTAAATCCATGCAACGTTGGGCTGTTTCCCCATTCTCATTTCCCTTGCTTGGGGTGGGGGGAGTCTGTTCTGCATGAGTTTGCTCCCTCTAGTGGCCGATTCAATATTACATTGGCTTATGTACCTTGCATTTTAAATCTGCGGGAAGATAACGCCAGACATAAAGAGAAACACATGCAGAAAAGAAAAATGAGCGAAGCAACAGGAACGGCTATCTTTATAGCTGTTTTATGCTCTGCTTCTGGCCTGGAGTCTGTCTTGTGGATATTTGTATGCAGGTTTTTCTTTCCCTGCCTTGTTTTTAATGGCTCGTTTTGCTTTTATATTGATAATTTATGATGATTTAATTTGTAAGCCACCTAGGGTCGCCAGCCCCAGTCTGGGAAATTCCTGGAGATTTGAGGGGGGTGGGTTCTGGTGAAGGTGGGATTTGGGGAGGGACCTCATCAGGGTATAATGCCACAGAGGCCCCCTTCCAAGGCAGCTATTTTCTCCAAGGGAACGGATCAGTTGTAATTCCAGGGGATCCATAGGCACCACCTGGAGGCTGGTAACCTGGAGCAGGCCCTGTTGGGTTAGGGGGTGGAGCCAGTAGCTTTCGGGAAGCCCAGAGAGGAGGTCCAGTGGGGTTTGGGGTGGTGGTGAATCCAGTACAAAAGCAGTCTGTTCACCTCAGAGGCACAGCTCAGAAAAAAAGCACATAACCCTCAAAGACTGGGGCCAGCTTTGTGCTTGAGCAAGAGGAGGTGATATGCCATAGACTACTGGGTACCTTAAAAGGGCACCAAACTGCCACCAGTTTATTTATTGTAACGTATCGAACATGATCTTCAGCAGAACAGCAGATCAGGGGAACTCGGCTACCCTCTGAGAATACCTAAAGCGAGGTAACGGATAAGGGGGAGCCATTTTGGATTCTCCCCTCCCCCCTTGGCCAGCCCAATCTCCCTGGCCTCCCGTCCATGCCGATGGCATTTGTAAATATTCCTCCCCCACCCCTAGCCTCCCAACCCGTAGAAAGAGAGAGAAAACCTTCCTTACCGTTTTCTCAGCCGCTGGTCTCATCTCAGCTCTGGACTCTTTCTCTCTGTTGTCCTGTTCACGTAGTACCGTTTATTATTTAATAAGCCACAATGTTGAGTTTCCCTGCCCTGTTAGATGCTGGCCCAACCGTCGCTTGACCAATCGGGACTGGGCTCCCAACTGACCAGGTTCTGAGCCGGCATCACAAGTGGGTTCTGGATTTGTTGTCTGGGGAAGAATCCGTCCCTACTGGTGTAGCCGTGGTAACCCACAGAGCTGGAAGAAGATGGATCTCAACCCCCTAAGGCTCGAAGGGAATCGAACTGGTGTCTGAGCCACCCCAAGCGAACCTCCAGTTGGGGGCTGTCTTCTCCTGGAATGACAATGACTCTCCAGACCGGTGTTCCCTCTCAGCTGAGTTAGTGTGAGCTAGCTCACAATTTTTTAGCCTCCAGCTCACACAGTTTTGTCTTAGCTCAGGAAGGAGGGCTCCAGAGGAAACTGATTATGCAATAGCTCACAACTTTAATGCCAGTAGCTCACAAAGTAGAATTTTTGCTCACAGGACTCCACAGCTTAGAGGGAACATTGCTCCAGACTACAGAGAGCAGGTCCCCAAGACAAAATGGCAGCTTCAGACGGGGGACTCCGTGGCACCACGTGCCTGCTGAGTTCCCCTCCCCTCCCCAAGGTCTGCCCTGCAAATCTCCAGGAATTCCCCAACTGGAGTTGGCAACGTTTGAGCAGGACTCTGAAGGAGCAGCGTAAAAATACCCTGAATAAGAAATAAAGTAAATGAATGCGCATAAACACATGGACGTGCCTTCTGCAGACCACTGGTCTTCCAAGGTCTACCCAGGCTAGCAGCATCTCTGCAAGGTCTCAGGCTGAGGTCTTCCCCATCACCTACTGCTTGGCCTTTTTAGATGGAGATGCCCGTGGTTGCACCTGGGACCTTCTGCATGCCAAGAAGAGGCTCTGCCACTGAGCCACGGCCCCTCACACAACCAGTACCAAACTCACTTTCATGTGGAGCTGTCCATCACACTGAGCTGAGCTTTGGGCAAGCTCCCATCCGTCTGCCCTGAAGTTCTAGGACATCTCAGTCGCATATTGTTTTTGCTGCTCTGTTGCTGCAAAAAGATGAATCATGGAATCATAGAAGGGTCCGCAGAGGTCATCTAGTCCAACCCCCTGCGCCATGCAGGATCAGCCCAGAGCATCCCTGACAAGGGTTTGTCCAGCTGCTGCTTGAAGGCTAACAACAGAAGACCCAAAGGAAACTGTACAAACTGTGCTTATAATTCATTACAATAAGATAAGTATAAAGATGTAGTGACCAACAATATTCACTATACCTTTATACTTACCTTATTGTGATGAATTATAAGCACAGTTTGTACAGTTTCCTTTGGGTCTTCTTTTGTTAGTCTTTGTGGCTGTGACCCTCTCGGTCTGCTGCTTGAAGACTGCCAGGGAGGGGGAGCTCACCACCTCCCCAGGCAGCCGATTCCACTGTGGCACAACTCTGACTGTAAAAAAAGTTTCCCCTTAGATTCAGCCAGTACCTTCCCACCCATAATTTAAACCCACTGTTGCGAGTCCTCTCCTCTGCTGCCAACAGGAACAGCTCCCTGCCAAGGCGCCCTCTAAGTTGTGGAGTCTTGTGAGCAAAAATTCTACCTTGTGAGCTACTGGCATTAAAGTGGTGAGCGAGCGATTTGGCTGCTGCATCGATTCGTTTGCTCTGGAGCCGTCCTTCCTGAGCGAAGGCAAAAACGTGTGAGTCGGAGGCTAGAAAACGGTGAGCTAGCTCACACTAACTCAGCTTAGCGGGAACACTGCTCCCTGCTCTCCTCTAAGGGGCACAGCCCTTCAGATACTTCAAGAGAGCCATCATATTCCCCCCCCTTCAACCTCCTCTTCTCCAGACTGACCATTCCCAAGAAGTCCCTCAGCCTTTCCTCACAGGGCTTGGTCTCCAGGCCCCCGATCATCCTCATCAGTCTCCTCTGCACCCACTCCACTCTGTCCACATCCTTTTGGAAGTGAGGCCTTAAGAACGGCACACAAGACTCCAGGTGCCGCCTGACCAGTGGAGTGTACGGCGGGACGATGACGTCTTGTGATCTGGATGTCATGCCTCTGTTGATTCAGCCCAAGGTACTCATCATGTTAAAACATTGTCACTCCTTGGGATCCAGCCTCCCCTCGTCTTTTCTCAGCTGCCCAGGCAGAGAGTGGCGGCCTGTACGCAACAAGCAAGCCAGGATCCGGTATCTCTGATCTTAACGTCGAAGATACAAAAGGGATAACTGTTCTCCAGCAGCTCTAGGCTGAGGCCGAGACGGAGTTGGCAGCCTCCGCTTTTGAACGCACTGCTTCAAAGAGAGACCGAAAAGGGGGGAGGGGGGAGAAAAAGAAAGCTGGTGGCAGTTTGGGGGAATGTGCAGCCACGGCAAGCTCTGGGTAGAGTCCGACAGGTCTAAGAGGACTGCCTGCGATCCCGCTGAGCTCAGAAGGAGAAATTAAACCTGCTGCCGCCTGAAGAACGAAAGCTCAGAGCTCCCATCTTTGTTGTTGTTCTTTTTTTGCAACAACAAAAATTGCAACCTCCAAAAACTTGGGGGACGTTTCGGCTGTGTTTGGCTGTGAAGCTGCGCAGCCTTATGTTGGGCTTTCTTGCATGCAACTCTCTCGTGGCCAAAGTGTGTTGGGCACCCAAAACTTGTGTTCCGCTTTTTCTAGGTTCAGTGCTCTCCTCTTGCCTCAGAGATGCTCATCACTCCAGACTTCACCACTGTCCCCTAAGCTGAGTGAGTGTGAGCCAGCTCACAGTTTTTAGCCTCCGGCTCACAGAGTTTTGTCTTCGCTCGGAACAGAGGGTTCCAGAGCAAACTAATTTTTGGTGTAGTGCCAGTTCGGTGTTGTGGTTAAGTGGGACTCTAATCTGGGAGAACTGGGTTTGATTCTCCCCTTCCCCACCTGCAGCTGCTGGATGACCTTGGGCAAGCCATAGTTCTGTCGGAGCTGTCCTTGAAAAAGAGCAGTTTCTCTCAGAGCTCTCTTAGCCCCACCTACCTTGCAGGGTGTCTGTTGTGGGGAGGGGAAGGGAAAGGAGTTTGTAAGCCGCTCTGAGACTCCTTTGGGTAGTGAAGGGTGGGGTATAAATCCAAGCTCTTCTCTTCTTCTTTTAATTTATGCAGTGGCCAAATTGCTCGCTCACAACTGTCATGCCAGTAACTCACAAAGTAGAATTTTTGCTCACAAGATTCCACAGCTTAGAGGGAGTATTGGACTCCACGTAGGTATTCTCAACAAGAATGTATGTATTCTCAACATACATCCACTTTATTTTAGTATATTTCTTTTTCAGAATAGTATCTCTATCATCTATCTTCTCTGTCTGTCTATCTACTATCAATCATCTATCTGTCATTTCTATCATCTTATCTATCTATCTATCTATCTATCTATCTATCTATCTATCTATCTACTATCTTCTCTATCATCTATCAATCATCTATCATCTGTCATCTCTATCATCATCTTCTCTATCTTCTGTATCTGTCTATCTATCTATCTATCAACTATCAACTATCAATCATCTATCATCTCTATCTATCTATCTATCTTCTCTGTCTTGTCTATCTACTATCAATCATCTATCTAGCTGTCATTTCTATCATCTTCTCTATCTATCTATCTACTATCTTCTCTATCTTCTCTGTCTATCATCTATCATCTCTATCATCTTCTCTATCTTCTGTATCTGTCTGTCTGTCTGTCTGTCTGTCTGTCTGTCTGTCTGTCTATCTATCTATCTATCTATCTATCTATCTATCTATCTATCTATCACCTATCATCTCTGTCATCTATCTATCTTCTCTGTCTTGTCTGTCTGTCTATCTGGATTAATTCTCAGAAAGGTGGGAAATCTGTTTTTGGCCTATACCATTTCAGTCACGTGACTACCGCACCAGCAGCCTGAACACACCTAGGAAAAAAGATGTCGAGGAGAAGGCGATGAAGGGTAGCATTCTGACTTATATGTCTTTCCTATGTGGAAGGAATGTCCATGTTTGATGTAAACTCCCATCAAAAGGTTAAAGTAGTACAATCAAGATTATCTATTTATTTATTTAATACCTTACTTTCTCCCCAGTGGGAACCCAAAGCAGTTTACAACATTTGCCCCAGAAGGCCAGACCAGAATCAACAGGTTGAAATTAGACTGAAAGATTTTTCAGCTAAACATTAGGAAGAACTTCCTGACAGAGTGGTTTCTTACACGCCCAGGGAAATGCCGATCACCACTTTGGGGTCAGGAAGCAATTTTCTTCAGGTCAGTTTGGCCAGGGATCCTGTAGGGGGAGTTTTGCCCTCTTCTGGGCAAACATAAGAACATAAGAGCTGGGGGTGTAGGGAGGAGATATTGGTGAATTTCCTGCGTTGTGCACGGGGTTGGACTAGATGACCCTGGAGGTCCCTTCCAACTCTATGATTCTATGATTTCTCCCTTCCTCCAGTTGAATCTCATGACTCTATGAGGTAGGTTAGGCTGAGAGAATGACCGCCCCCCACTTCCTTTCTTCTCAGCCCTTCCTTTGCCCCATCTCCAGGGGTCCCTATCTCTCTTTCCTTCCTGCCACAATTGTGGCTGTGTTCCCTTAAACCTGCCTTAATAGTGGAATAGCTTGGTCCCAGGTTCTATTACCTCAGTTGCTAAGCAACCACAGAATGCTGCCTGTCGTTATCTTGTGAGACTTTGTGAGACGTCGATTGGCATTCAGCATTGGCAGACCGTATCACGAGGAAACCTGGATTCGATGAACATGGAGTGAACATTGGAGGAAGGAGCACTAACCGTTTGAGATACGCAGACCGACATCACATGACTGGCAGAAAACAGTGAGGTCCGGAAATGACTACTGATGAAGGTTAAAGCGAATAAATAAATAAATAATGCCAAAGCAGGATGACAGCCAGACATAATAACATAAGAAAAGCCAATGTTGGGTCAGGCCAGTGGCCCATCCAGTCCAACACTCTGTGTCACACAGTGGCCAGAAATACCAGGGGCCATCAGGAGGTCCAGCAGT
>NW_015160332.1:136484-146013 GCF_001447785.1 Gekko japonicus
CCCCCCCGTCCAGCACCAAGAATACAGAGCATCACTTGCCCCAGCCTGAGAGTTCCTATTTATACCTTGTGGCTAACAGCCACTGATGGATCTCTGCTCCATACGTTTATCCAATTCCCTCTTGAAGCCATCCATGCTTGTAGCCGCCACCACCTCCTGTGGCAGTGAATTCCACGTGTGAATTACTCTTTGGGTGAAGAAGGACTTCCTTGTATCCGTTCTAACCCGACCGCTCAGCAATTTCATTGAGTGCCCACGAGTTCTTGTATTGTGAGAAAGGGAGAAAAGGACTTCTTTCTCAACCTGCTCTATCCCATGCATCATCTTCTAAACCTCTTATAAACATCAAGAAGACAAATGTAATGACTGCTGGGGAATTACATAACTTTAAGGCAGACGATGAAGAAATAGAATGTTTCTATATTTTCACTTACTCGGCTCCATCGCCAACCGAAAGGGAGAGTGTAACCAAGGAATCAAAAGACTGGGAAGGAGCTAGAAAAGTTTATTTATTTATTTAATATCCCGCCCTCCCCACCTCGGCAGGCTCAGGGCAGCTCACAGAAAATATATATATATGTATAAAAGGTAAAGGTAAAGGTTTCCCTTGCTCGAAAGCCAGTCGAGTCCGACTCTAGGGTTGCGGTGCTCATCTCCGTTTCCAAGCCGAAGAGCCAGCGCTGTCCGAAGATGTTTCCTGACACTTAGAGGGGTTCCTCAGTGGAACAGGCTTCCTCGGGAGGTGGTGGGCTCTCCTTCTTGGGAGGTTTTCAAACAGTGGCTAGAGATGGCCATCGGACAGCCATGCGGATTCTGTGAACTGAGGCAGATCACGAGAAGGGAGGGCAGGGAGGGTCGCCTCAGTGCTTAGTTCTCGTGGCCCTTGCTTACATGCCGTGTTGGGGTTCAGCATCTTAACCACTTGAGCCACCGCAGCTCCACATATATATGTATACATATATGTGTGTATATATATACACACATATATAGTTAAAACACAATATTTAAATAGACAAAATCACAACCTATCACTGGCAACCAACAACAAGGTAATCCATGCCACAGTATCCCCCATTACTAGGTACGGGTGTGAAAGCTGGTCAATGAAGAAAGCTGACAGGAAGGAAGACGATTCATTTGAAACGTGGCACTGAAGGGGGCATTCGAATAAATCCACGTTTGAAGAACAAAGTAGAGTTTATTATAAAGCGTTGATTAGATCAGAACACAAGCATTGTTAGGAATAACTACAAGCCTCATAGGGAAACATAATAAAGGAACTTTGAACCAGGTTAGGACCAATGAGTCCAATTCCCGCTGGCGGGAAGGCAGATAAAACAAGCGCCCAATTCCTTGGGAACACAACGGTTCTGCAACATAAACACAAGTTCAGTTCCCAGGCATGAGATACCTAATAAGCTAAGCAACGCCATAACTCCATCCCACCTCCAGCTGGTTGACCTTGAGCAGTTCCGCAGATGTAGCAAGCAAAAGACAGTAAACACCTACACAGGGAAAACACAGGGGGAAGCTGGTCAATGAAGAAAGCTGACAGGAAGGAAGACGATTCATTTGAAATGTGGCACTGAAGGGGGGTTAGATCCATGGGACTGCCAAAAGGACAAATCAGAGGGGTTCTAAATCAAACCAAGCCTGAACTCTCTCTAGAAGCTAAAATGGCTAAAGTACTTCAGTCACATTAGGAGACGACAAGTCCCTGGAAAAGGCCAGTCATGCTGGGAAAAACTGAAGGCAGCAGAAAAAGAGGAAGACCCAACATGAGATGGATCGAGTCAGTTTGCAAGACCAGAGCCAGGCCATTAATTTGGTGCAGTGGTGTAGAGACCCAGTTTGGTGTCGTTGTTAGGAGCGCGGACTCTAATCTGGGAGAACCAGGTTTGATTCTCCACTTCTCCATGTGCAGCTGCTGGAGTGACCTTGGGTCAGTCACTAGTTCTTTCAGAGCTGTTCCCCCCAAGAGCATTTTCTCACAGCTCTCTCAGCCCCACCTACCTCACAGGGTGTCCGTTGTGGGGAGGGGAGGAGCGGGGAAAAAGCCACTGTGAGACTCCAAGCGAAGGGTGAGGTATAAATCCAATCTCTTCTTCTTCTCTTCTTAACGACAAGACATTTCGGAGGCCATTCATTTACAGGGTCACCATAGGTCAGAAGCATTGCAATGTCTCTTACACACACACACACACACACACACACACACACAACCCCCCACTTTTAACGTTTGTGTTATTTCTTCAAATATGGGTATTCCCTCATGTGTACAGAGAAATCCTTATCATATCTGAACATGGCCCCACTGTGTGGATTTTTTGACCCACCCTCTAGGGGGGGGTCATCTTTCGGAATTTGCTATAATAACGGTATCCAAGGCTATTTTTGGGCAGGAACACACAGGAATGGAGTTCTGGCTGGCTCCCAAGTTGACCATGCCCAGGAGGAACTCATTAGCATAATAGCCCACACCCAACAGCAGAAACTCATTAGGATTGGCTACTTTTTGGGGGTGTGGCCTAACATGCAAAGGAGTTCCTGCTACAAAAAAAGGCCCTGGGTTTTGACAACAAACAAGGTCAACAGAATAACAAGCAAAAGGTGGGTGTGGCTGGATGACCACACTTCTGGTAACACGGGGGTGCGGCCTAATATGCTAATGAGCTGTGCTGTCAGGGGTGTGGACTAATATGCTAATGAGTTCCTGCTGCTGGGTGTGGCCTATTATGCTAATGAGTTCCTGCTGGGCTTGACAGTATCAGACCATGAAATCAAAATTTGGTGAGACCTGCAAGCACAGCCCAGACGGGTCCCAAGGAAGGAACCATAGGACGGCCTTTTCCCAGCTACCAGGCAGCGCCCAACACAAACGCTGTCTGTTCACCTAAGATATGCAACTTCTTGGAAATACAGAGGGTGGGGAGAAGTCGCCTTGCTCCTTGCTTTTCTAGCGATGGGCCAAATACTACTAAAAAAAAAACCCCAAAACCCCTAGTCAGCCAACTGGCAATCCTGTTTGGCACCTGAAGTTTTTAAAACTATTGTGACAACGCTAACAGAGTAAGTACTTTAGCCAAGAAAACTTCCCACGGCTACACAGCTGTTGCAGGCACAGAAGGACCCGGATTGGCAAATTAACAAAAGATCTATATTAATGATCCAACATGGTAGCGAGAGAGTGTTTTTCCATTCACCCGCTGCACAGACAGTTGGCAGAGTATACACTGGGCATTGTACTCCCAATGACTCTGTCATTCCCTCTCTGCGCAAAACAACCAAAGATCTCCTCCTTCAATACGGTTGCACATATTTCATACGTTAAGGAACTCTAGAGCAGCAAAATCTCCCTCATGAGACCTCAAATTAATTTCCAGGAACTCCTGAAATATCAGTTTTTTGGCCTCCGGCTAACCAGTAGGCTGAATTTCACTCCCTAGCAACCTACTCGGGTTGGATCTGGCCAACTGTTTAATTCAGTATTGCCCAATTCCCCCTCCTTACTACAACCTCTGGTCCACACGGCCTTTATCCATGCCGTTCCTATCTGACCTCCAGCACAGCTTTTTTGGGTCGGCAAAGGGGACCCCTCCTCCTATTTTCACCAGTGGAAAAGCCATTTGGATCCAACCTCTTGGTGTCTGATAACTATAAAGGATTCACCAATGACTTCCCATTTCCTTTCCCCTACTTGCAGGAAGCAAGTCTACTGGCTTGGTCAGGCCGCACCTGGAGTCCTGTGTGCAGTTCTGGAAGCCTCACTTCAAAAAGGATGTGGACAAAATCGAGAGGGTGTGGAAGAGAGCGACGAGGATGATCAGGGGTCTGGAGACCGAGCCCTACGAGGAAAGGCTGAGGGCCCTGGGAATGCTTAGTTTGGAGAAGAGGAGACTGAGGGGAGACACGATTGCTCTCTTTAAATATTTGAAATGCTGTCATTTGGAGGAGGGCAAGAAGCTGTTCCGGTTGGCAGAAGAGGAGAGGACCCGAAGCAACGGGTTTAATTTGCATGCAGAAAGGGATCGGCTGGATATTAGGAAACACTTTTTCACTGTCAGAGTGGCTCAAAGGTGGAATCAGCTGCCTGGGGAGGTGGTGAGCTCCCCTTCAATGACAGCTTTTGAGAAGAGGCTGGACGAATATTTGTCAGAGATGCTTTAGGCCGCTCCTGCCTTGGGCAGGGGGTTGGACTAGAGGGTCTGTATGGCCCCTTCCAACTCTCTAGGATTCTATGATTCAAAGGTACGTTGAATTAAAACCTTCAAAGTCAAAGTCGCCTCTTCCATTTGGGAGAAATTCAAGGGGGACCTACGGCACATGGCACAAAGAACAGCATTTGCCCAAAGCTCATCAGGAACGCAAAGTTCATTTGCCGCCATAACTCTGAGTGCTTCTTTTAATTACATCTTTAACCACGAAGCAACGTTTTTTGTGTACATCTAGCAGCTTCATACCCAATAAGTGTAGTAATAGCACACTGCCGGCTTTGATTAAAAAAAAAAATCACGGGCCCGTTAAGCTGCTGAAATATCTGAACATTTATGACAATCATCTGGCAGTCGATTTTGTTTGCCTTAAGACAGCGGATTTCACAAGAGACATGAAAGCTTTCGGAGTGGCTGGAAAGTCGCTTTTGATGAAATCATTCCTGGCCCTCGGGGCTGCATTCTTGAGGACTTGGGCATTTTGAGGATCAGTGTCTTCTGATGCTTTCTTGGCAAAGGGCTAGAGCAGTGCGCAGAAACCCATCTGGAGCAAAAGGAGTCGAGTAAACATACAAGAACGTGAGGGGGACAGAGCTGGCACAGTAACCGGACGGAATTTCTTTAAGGAAGCAAAACTTCTCCATTCATGGCCCTGGCGAGAGCACAGGGGGGAAAAATAAAGTCTCTTCCCGATTAATATTGCGACACCGCTAAACTCGCCAGACAAAGTCACGGTCATGGCAAAATTCCTGTGCATTGTTGCTCTTTCCCAAAGCACGTATCAGTGTTCTCCTTTATAGTGCAGAAATACCAGTGATTCTTACCTTTAAAAAACCAAATGGGAAGCAAATGACAAGGTGCTGGAGCGATAGGGTAGAAACCTACTGTCTATCTATTCTTCATCAGGAAAATGGCCAGGCCACCATAGAAGGAACTACAATACTGTGCATCCCGAGTCAAAAAAAATGCTTTTCTGTCAGGCACTATGAAACTCTGTCATAAACCTATCACGTATTGGATAGGATTCACTGAGCAATGCTCTTGCAAGCTTATATAAATGCATGACGTTGCAGTTTAATCAGGCCCATAGCTATAGTGGGGCTTTGGGGGGCTCCGCCCCCTTTCTTAAAGGCACAGACCCACAAGAATTTCTCCTGTAAATGCTTTTTTCAATCATTTAAAAACATTTTTAAAAGGTGTGTGCTCCTTTAAGCAGAGTGGGGTGCTGTAGTTGACTAGTTCCTGCCCTGAGCAGGGGGTTGGAGTAGGTGACCTCTAGGGTCCCTTCTAACTCGGTGTCAAGAAACTGGTCTCCTTTAAGAGGGTTCTCTGCCTAAGTGTTAGATTTCTTGACTATGGCAGTCACTTCCCCCACCTGCCAGCTTGTTATCAGAATTGTTGCTTAGGCTGGCAGAAGTGATTAACTTGCAGCAGCTGAGAACTGTCATCTAAAGTGGTTGACAGCTTGCAATTCAGAGATCTATCCTGGTAACAGCTTTCTACTGGCTAAATGGCTTTTCTTTCTGCACTGGGAACTTCAGCCCCACCAGAAAAAAAAATTGCCCCACAAGCCACAAAATCTTGGCTACGAGCAGGGGTCATTTCCTGCAGGAGTGCACAGGAGCGGCGCTCCGGCAGTAAAGAGCCCAGGGGGCGGGCACATGCAACAATCCACACTCCCTGCTCCCAGCAGCCCTCAGTCAGAGCAAGAAGCAGCCAGGTAAGTTGCAGAACTCCCCCCGGGGGCCCCCGGTCCAAAACAGTCCAGTGGCACCTTTAAGACCAAGTTTTATTCAGGTACAAGCTCTCCCTCCTCTGTGAGGACAGATCTACACGTTCCCCCCGCCCCCATAGCTAGCAATCCAAAACAGTCCAGTGGAGCCTGAGCGGTGGGTGTTGCCTTCTGACACACTTCTGGTGATGTCAGGGGGTGTGGCATATGCAAATGAGTTATGCTAATGAGTTATGTTAATGAGCTCCTGCACCTCTTTTTCTATGAAATGACCCCTGGCTATGGGCCTGTGTTTACTGAATCAGACCAATGGTCCATTAAGTTCAGTACTGTCTACACAGACTGGCAATAGCTCTCTAGGGTCTCAGGCAGAGGTCTTTTGTAGCACCTACCATATGATTGTTTTCCAACTGGAGATGCTGGGGATTGAGCTTGGGACTTTCTATGTGTCAACCAGATAGTATACCACTCCTATTTGGGGACCAGCCTCTACAACTTTGAGTCTCGCTCTGATCTGTTACTCTGAAAAAACACAAAACTACCAGAGATTGAAAGCAGGTATCCCATACTCTTTGTGACTTCTTAGGACAACATTTCTCCTGTGAAAAAAGGACTCAGTTTTGGGCTACCTCATACTATTGAGAGTTGATGGGCTACAAAACCCCGCATTCCTTCTAAGAAGTTCCATCATCAATATGACGGACAGGAAACAGTAGAGGAGTTAATTGGGGAAAGTCTCAATTAGCAATAATTGCACTTCAGATTAACCTCCTGGGCTGCAATATTGCCACTGTGCAAGGATATATATTTATTACACCCATCCTCCAAACAAAACCCCCAGAAAGATCAGAGGAATGGTGTTGTTGTTGTTGTTCAGTTGCACAGTCGAGTCCGACTCTTCGCGACCCCATGGACCAGATCATGCCAGGCCCTCCTGTCTTCCGCCGTCCTCTGAAGTTTGCTCAACTTCATGTTTGTTGCATCTGTGACACTGTCTAACCACCTCATCCTTTGCCGTCCCGTCTTCTTTGACCTTCGATCTTTCCCAGCATCAGGGTCTTCTTCTCCAGTGAGGGCTCCCTTCTTATTGGGTGGCCAAAGTCTTTGAGCTTCAGTTTCACTATCTGGCCTTCCAGGAAACAGTCAGGGTTGATTTCTTTTAGGATTGACTGATTTGGTCTTCTTGCAGTCCAAGGGACTCTCAAGAGTTTTCTCCAACACTGTAGTTCAAAAGAATCTATTCTTCGGCACTCGGCCTTCCTTATAGTCCAACTCTCGCAGCCATACATGACTACTGGGAATACCTAGTCCTCCCCAATAGGAGGTCGTCACAGGCTGTGCCTTTAAAAGAGGGTGAGGAGCCCCGAATTGCCCCACTGTAGCTATGAGCCTGCCTCCAGATCAACGCGGCGGGGGGGGGGGGGGACAGACACATACTCCCTGTTCTGTTATAATGCAGTGGAGAAGAGAATTGGTGTCGCGGAACACACAGTTCTTATTCCTTTCAGCCATTAGGAAAAAGACACACGCACAGCATGGGATTAACTGATTTTGATGCCCCCAGAGAGCAAACCAGAAGCCAAGTCTATTTGTTTTTTGTTCCTATGGATGTGCAATGTTTTTCAGAAACAAGAACTGCCATGATTGTTGGCCTGCCAAGCCCTGTGATAGTCTGAATAATTATGACTCTTCCTTTCCTCAGCTTCACTGTCGACGAGAGCTCCTCGAGCCTTGTTTTTTCTGTTGATGTCAACTTTTCAGCTGGAGCTGGAACACCCCAAAACTGTCATTGCCTTGTCAGATCAAGTGGAGCTGGATTGATTTAAATTGAGTAGAAACATATGAAAAGAGAAGCATGATGGGTCCGGGAGGAGTTGGATCCCTCAGTAGGAATAAACCCAAATGCAGAAATGAGGTAGCAGAAAGATGTTAAACATCTGGACTACGTCACTGCGGAAGATGGGGGAGGGGGTTACACAACGTTTTTGAATGCTTCCTTACTCATAAAGCTCACAAACTGTTGGGATCCAGTAATACCAAAAACAAGGACGCCTCACTAAATCTTTCGTTTGGCACTCGGGTTTACAACACAGGAGGAGTTATTCACACGGGAGAAAATTTTGAACAAATGCACTGTTGCAGTTTGAAGTGGTTCAGTCCAGATTTCTACCACTCTCACCACAGAGATATAGATAGGTAGATACATGGAGGAGAAGTCTTATCAATGGCTGATAGCCATGGTGACTGAGGGGTACCTCCACATTCAGAGGCACTAAGCCTCTGAATCCCAGAGCCAGGAGGCAACATCAGGGGAAGGCCTCATCCTCTATGACCTGTTGTTGGCCTTCCAGAGGAACCGGTTGGCCACTGTCTGAGACGGGATGTTCTTACAGATTCATGGACGATAACTCTCTCAATGACTGAGGGGAACCTCCACATTCAGAGGCACTAAGCCTTTGAATCCCAGAGCCAGGAGGCAATATTGGGGTAGGCCTCAGCCTCTATGACATGTTGTTGGCCATCCCAGAAGAACTGGTTGGCCACTGTGTGAGACAGGATACTGGACTAGATGGACTATTGGTCTGATCCAGCAGGGCTCTTCTGATCTTATCAGGGGAAGGCCTCGGCCTCCCTGCCCTGTTGTTGGCCCTCCAGAGGAACTGGTTGGCCACAGTGTGAGACGGGAGGCTGGACTAGATGAACCACTGGTCTTATACAGCAGGACTGTTCTTATGTTCTTATAGATAGATTCATGGAGCATACGTCTACCAATGGCCACTAGCCATGGTGACTGAGGGGAACTTCCACGTTCAGAGGCAATGTCTCTGAATCCCAGAGCCAGGAGGCAACGTCAGGAAGTCTTTGTCTTCTATGCCCTGCTGTTGGCCCTCCAGAGGAATGGGTTGACCAATGTGTGAGACAGGATGCTGGACTAGATGGACCACTGGTCTGATCTATCATGACTGTTCTTATGTTCTTATAGATAGATTCATGGAGCATACATCTATCAATGGCCAGGAGGCAACATCAGAGGAATGGGTTGACCAATGTGTGAGACAGGATGCTGGACTAGATTGACCATTGCTCCGATCCAGCAGGGCTCTTCTGATGTTCTAATGTTTCCCTTTTAAGGAAATGGTCATTTCATCGCTCTCCTGGCAGATGCTCCGGTTTCTCTTCAGATCGCATAAATCTTTCACCTTTTACTAAAGATCTTTTCCCCCAAACATGCACCAACGATTGCTCTCTCTCTCTTCTCCCCAGGCATGGCCGCATTCTCAGAATGCCCCTCAATTTCTCACCAGAAGCCATTGCATCACTGAAACGTCAAAGATGGTACCATACCACATTCCCCCACATACACCCGGTCATCTAGGTTTCTGCAGTACCCAGGGTAAACAAATGCATCTGCGTCGGCAAAATAGAGTCCTCAGTGGTGCTCAAACCACGGGGAAACCGGTCCAGGAACCACAGAACACAAGGGTCGGTTTGTTGGTCTGCAATGGACACATCAGCCCGACTGTTTCTATATGTTTAAGGCCTGGGTCTGCTTTGGCACATTTGCCCTCCCCCGCGCGACCGTGAA
>NW_015160332.1:146057-146596 GCF_001447785.1 Gekko japonicus
AGTCCCTCCACGTAAAAACTCTCCGGTGCCGTTAAATGAATGAAGAGCACAGACCGCCCACATAAATATCCCGCCAAAAGAAACCTCGGAGGCAGTACGGAGGCTGCTGCTTCATACAATGTGGGTCATGTTTCCCAAACGCAAATATTACCCTTGGCACAGAACCGCTTTTACTTCATGAGTTATGTGGCATTTTCTTGTTTCTATATTTGAGCCTGTACAAGAAGGGGGGGGGGGAGAGACAAGAGTGAGGCATAAATAGTTTTGGATTTTCTTTGAGTGATCAGAAAAGTGCAGGCCGCAGCCTGAGCGACAGAGAACTCCGTGTTCTCAGAGCGTCCCAGATTTCCATTACAGCCTTTTTCACTGCTGCCAGGCCCACGGGGCTAAAGATTGGTTCAAGAAATGTCAGTCTCTTTCGAAGGAGGAGGAGAAGGAGATTGGATTTATACCCCACTTTTCACTACCTGAAGGAATCTTGGAGCGGTTTACAACCTCCTTCCTTTCCTTGTCCCCACAACGGACACCCTGTGAGGTAG
>NW_015160333.1:0-456 GCF_001447785.1 Gekko japonicus
CTTCTTCTTCTTCTCTTGCCCTGTGGAAAAAGAAATAGCTGAGCAAAACTGTTGAGCTTCTGAACGAGTCGGTCGGGTGGGAAATGTCATCGAGTCACGGCTGAGTTCGGGTGACCTGGTTGGGTTTTCAAGCCGAGAGACTTACAGAGCTGGGTTTGCCATTGCCTGCCTCTGCGTAGCAACCCTGGACTTGCTTGTTGGGCTCCCATCCAAGCTGCCTGTGTAGCTTTCAATACCTGACGAGATCAGGCTAGTCTGGCTCATCCAAGTCAGGCCTCTGAATGAATTAGCCTGGGTTGAGATAAGACCAAGCCCCAGGGGTCATTTTCTGCAGGAGCGCACAGGAGCGGAGTTCTGGCAGTAAAGAGCCCAGGGGGCGGGCACATGCAACAAGCCCCGCCCCCTGCTCCCAGCAGCCCTCAGTCAGAGCAAGAAGCAGCCAGGTAAGCTGCAGAG